>NW_016817889.1:615828-654391 GCF_001698545.2 Rhinopithecus bieti | reverse complement strand
CAAATAAAATCAGGAAATAGGCCCAGGTTTTGCTTCTGTCATGGGTGAAGTTTTTCAGTGTATCTCTGAAGGTTGGTACAGGCTTTTTTATTTTGCAAATAGGTGAAAAGGGCAAGAGTGACTACACTACACAAGAATTTGTTCATGGTTCAGCCTGGTGCTACAGAGAAAAACCATGCTTAGAATCAGAAGATAAGGAACTTAGCTTAGGAGGTTTATTTCTACTGCCCTGGGAAATGAAGTCTTAGAGTGTTTCTCCAGGACATTTCATACAGCCTCTTGATTGATTTTCTATTTACAAACCGAAGGTCTGTCATTATTTGTTCAAAGAGCATGCAAAAAAAGATATTTGCCTGTCATTGCAAATCTCGAGTTTATAGCTCAGTGCACATTCATAAAGTGAATGCATCTTTGCAAACTCTCACCCAGATCAGAAAGTAGCATATCACCAGCACCCCCAGAAGACCTCTCCATGGCCCCTCCCCAGTTTTTACCTCTCGTCAAAGGTAATTACTAATTTGACTTCCAACACTATAAACAAGTTTTGTCTTTCCTTGAAGTTTATTGAAATGAAATCTTTGTGTGTTACCCATATTATTGTACATAGTAGCAGTTTATTTTTTATTGCTTTATAATATTCTATTATGTGACTATGCCATCATATATTTATCCATTTTTCTATTGATACACATTTGAGTTGTCTCACTTACCTTCATTTGGCTGTTACAAATGGGGCCACTGTGAACACTGTCGTGTGTATCTTTTGTTGAGCACATATATACATTTCAATGGGTAACTATTGAGGCATGGAATTAACTAGGTCATAAGATATGTGTTCAACTTTAATAGATAGTTTCCTAAAGTTTTCCAAAATGCTTGTAATAATACACACTTCTACCAGGATAGAGTGCAGTTGTGCCATCTCGGCTCACTGCAACCTCTGCCTTCCAGGTTCAAGTCATTCTCTTGCCTCAGCCTTCTGAGTAACTGGGATTACAGGCGTGCTCCACCACCCCTAGCAAATTTTTGTATTTTTAGTAGAGACAGGGTTTTTCCATGTTAGCCAGGCTGGTTAACTCCTGACCTCAGGTGATCTACTCGCCTCAGCCTCCCAAAGTGCTGGGATTACAAGCATGAGCCACCTCACCCAGCTGTTGTTGCTGTTTTCTTTCTGGCTTGTTTAATTTTAGCCGTTCAGGTGAGTATGTAGTGGTATCTTACTGTTTTAATTGTCATTTCCTTAATGACAGAGAGGTCGAGCACCTGTTCATATGCTTATTGGCTACTTGGATATCATCTTTTGTGATGTGCCTGTTCAAATCTTTTGCCTATTTTCTATGTCATTTTCTTATTGACAGATGAGAAGTTTTTAAAAATATAATTTGGTGTAAGTCCATTACCAGATATATATATATTGCAAATACCTTCTACTTGGTGGCTAGCCTTTTCGCCTAATGCTATTTTCTAATGATCAGAAGTTTCTAATTTATAGCTCCCTAATCTCGGTTTTTTGTGACTAGTCCTAATAGGAGCTCTTTGCCTGCGCTGACGTCTTGTAGGTATTCTCCTCTGTTATCATTTGTAGCTGTTTTACCTTTCACACTTAGGTCTACTGTCTGCCTAGGGATGATTTTTGTGGATGTGCATGAAGTGAGGTAGGGGTCAAGAGTCACATTTTCCCATGTGGATTTCCTATCCAGTGATTGCAACATCATTTGTTGGAAAGGTCCACTTCTCTACTGCTAGTACTCCTGTGTCACAAACCAAGTACTAATATATGAGTGGGTCTGTTTCTGGACCCAGTTTGTTTCCATTGCACCAACAGCACACTGGTAATTACTGTGAGTTTATACTAAATCTTGACTTCTGATAGTAAAAGTCTCCAGCTGTGTTCAAGACGATCTTGATAGGCTTTAAAGAAAAAAAGACTGTATTGAATATTTTGGGGTGTTTGTATTTCCATATAAATTTTAAAGTCAGCTTGTAAGCATTCACACTGTGCACACAAATACCTGCTAGGATTTTTCATTGGGATTGCATTGCCTCTGTAGGTCACTTTAGGGAGAATCAACATATTTACACTACTGAGTCATCTAAATTGTGAACATAGCATGCCCTTCAATTATGTAAAAGCCATATACATCTTTTCATTAGATTCATTCCTGGGTATTGCTACAGTAGATGATATTGTTTATTAAATTTTCTAATTTTTTATGGTTATCTAGAAATACAATTAATTTTGTATATTGTCCTTATATTCAACAAGCTTTATGAATTCAGTTATTAGATCTCTGTCCTTCAAGTTCTTTTAAACTATAAAAGTAAGCAAGTTTATTGATAAAGATAAACATAAAAGGAAAAACTCCGTCCCTCCCCAGCCCCACTCTCCACTCTCCGTATACACACATACTCTCATAGAGAATAAATAAGAATGAGGCCGGGCATGGTGGTTTATGCCTGTAATCCCAGCACTTTGGGAGGCCAAGGTGGGTGGATCACATGAGGCTAGAAGTTTGACACCAGCCTGCCCAATATGGCAAAACCCTGTCTCTACTGAAAATACAAAAATTAGCCAGGGTTGGTGGCGAACATTTGTAATCCCAGCTACTTAGAAGGCTGAGGCACGAAAATCGCTTGAACCTGGGAGGCAGAGGTTGCATTGAGCTGAGATTGCGCCTCTGCCCTCCAGCCTGGGCAACAGAATGAGACTTTGTTTCAAAAAAAATAAAAGAAATGAGAATAAGATCATATCATACCATCCCTGGGACTGTTCAGGAGAACTATGAACCACAATTAAATCTGCCAACGTGGGGTGTCCCAAAACAACAACAGGAACATCAGAACTCACTGATCAGAGATCATCATAACAGATACAGTAATAAAGAAAAAGTTTGAAATATGGTGAGAATTACCAAAATGTGATACAGAGACACAAAGTGAGCACTTTCTGTTGGAAAAATGGTGTTGGACTGCTCCACACAGGGTTGCCGTAAACCTTCCATTTGTAAAAAACCATGTTATCTGCAAAGGAGAACGAAATGAGATATGCCTGTGTTTAGATCTTCTTTCTTTCAAGTATGTTAGACTTTTTGATGTACAAGTTTTACACTTCTTTGCCTAAATTTATTCTTGAGTATTTTTTTATGTTAATGTAAATGGAACTCTTTTTTTTTGGAAACGGAGCTTCCCTCTTTATTGCCCAGGCTGGAGTATAGTGGCGCGATCTCGGCTGACTGCAACCTCTGCCTCCCCAGTTCAAGCAATTCTCCTGTCTTAGCCTCCTGAATAGCTGGGATTACAGGCACCCGCCACCATGCCCAGCTAATTTTTGTATTTTTAGTAGAGACGGGATTTCACCATGTTGGCCAGGTTGGTCTCGAACTCCTGACCTTAGGTGATCCGCCTACCTTGGCCTCCCAAAGTGCTGAGATTGCAGGCGTGAGCCACCACACCTGGCCGGAACTTTTTCTTAATTTCATTTTCAGATTGTTCATTGCTAATATATAAAAAGAGAACTAATTTTATATGTTGATCTTGTATCCTTCAGCTTTGAAGAAGTCATTTACAAGCTCTAATAATTTGTTTTGTTGGCACTTAAGGGTTTTCTCTATATAACATCATGTCATCTGCAAATGTAGTTGTACTTCTTTCTCTCTAATCTGGATGTCTTTTATTTCTTTTCTTGCCTAATTGCCCTGGCTAGAACCTCTTAGTACATTGTTGAATAGAAATGGCAAGCGTAGACATCCTTGTCTTGGTCCTGACTTTAGGCAGAAGGCATCTAGTCTTCCATCACTGAGCATGTTAGTAGTAGGTTTTTCATAGGAGCCTCCCTTTATTAGGTTGGTGACGTCTCCTTCTGTTCCTAGTCTGTTGAGTATTTTTATCCTGAAAGGGTGTTAGAGTTTATCAGATGCTCTTCTGCCCCCTTGATTTCATAGATGAAGTGCCAGGTCATATTTCCCTGCCCTTGGATGGGTGTGTTTCACACTAAGTTCCAGTCTTGACTATGCCTAGCCTGGGGGGGGTCCCCACTATGCATGTGGCACCTTGGTTGAGGTGCAGCTTGAAGTAGGCACCCCAGGGAAGTGTCACCCTCCTGCCTTTACTCCCTCACCCTACTCACCGCACGGTGCTGGCCTTCTATGGAGCTGAGGCATGGAGAGTGTGAGTCATGACCTTTCTGGTCATCTTCTGCTGAGAAAACGGAATATTTTCTGCTCTCTTTAATAATGCTGTTGTCCATTGTCCCCTGCTCCTGGTGCACGTGGGTGAAAAGGCAGCTGCTCTCATAACTGCCCTGTCCCGTTGCACTTTCTTTTTTTTTTTGAGACAGAGTCCCACTCTCTCACCCAGGCTGGAGTGCAGTGACGTGATCTTGGCTAGCTACAATCTCTGCCTTCTGGATTCAATTGATTATCATGCCTCAGCCTCCTGAGGAGCTGGAAGTATAGGTGTATGCCACCATGCCCGGCTAAATTTTGTATTTTTAGTAGAGATGGGGTTTCACCATGTTGGCCACGATGGTCTCGAACTCCTGACCTCAAGGAATCCACCCACCTCGGCCTCCCAAAGTGCTGGGATTACAGGCATGAGCCACCACGCCCTTGTTGCACACATCTAAAGATACTGCTTTGTGGGGCCTGCTGCAGGCACACTAAGTGCTGTTGATGGCAGTTAGTCTCCCAGCCCTGGAACCTGTGACACCTGCCAGTCTGCCCCTGCCCTGCTTCATCTCTGGGAATGTGTGCACCTGCATTCAGCCCCTCTGGAACCAACTCTGGTTATCTGCAGATAAAGCTGCCTCCCTTTGAGCTCTCTGCAGAGCAGCTGCTTGAGAAAGTGCTTCTCTTGGCTTCCTGTTAGCAACTGCTTGTTGGGTAGATGACCCCTCTGAGGGATCCAGCTGGGGCCGGGGAAAGATTCCTTGGCCTTTCAGTAGCTATAATTAATTCCAGTCATAGTAAAGAAATATCCGAGTATGTGGCATAAAATGAAAACAATTTACTTTTTCCTCTCCTTCCTTTGGTCTATTTAGTAATTTAATTCAAGTCTAGGGTATTACTCACTTTAAGAACTATTTTAGGGAGTAAAATCCCAGTGAAGTTCTTTCTCGTGTATTTTGTTTTCAGTCCTCATTGGTTTAAATAAAACTGAGATCACCTTGTCCTATGGAGGTGGACCTGTCTGTTTTCTTGCCATACCTGAGATCATCAGAAATGGCAATCCAAGGGCAGGAGGTCCTAAAAGGGAAATTCTCAACTTTTCTTTCTGCCATCAGTTTGTCCTCTTTTTCTTTGCAGATTTTGTCAACGCTGCTCATAAATATAATCCCAGAGGATCACATCCCGCTGAACTTATCTGGAAAGGCAAAAATCACCGGGAAAGCCTGGGTGAAGGAAACTCCTCGATCTGTTCCTGGCTTTAACCCTGACTCGATGTGCGAGTCCCAGGTATGGCTGTCCAGCTGTGTGGAGTGGAGACTTCTAGTCCCAGGGTTAGACAGATTGGTTTAAAACGGAGACAGAAATGGAGGCACATTCACAGAAGCAGGTGCTGTACATCAGAAGAGAAGGCGTTGTGCCTGAGTTGGTGTCAGCTTTTGTTTTGGAAAGGTTCAGGGTTGATCTCCAGCATTTGACCCTCAGTATAAAACTCACAAGCCGGGCGCGGTGGCTCAAGCCTGTAATCCCAGCACTTTGGGAGGCCGAGACGGGTGGATCACGAGGTCAGGAGATCGAGACCATCCTGGCTAACACCGTGAAACCCCATCTCTACTAAACAAATACAAAAAACTAGCCGTGCGAGGTGGCGGGCGCCTGTAGTCCCAGCTACTCGGGAGGCTGAGGCAGGAGAATGGCGTAAACCCGGGAGGTGGAGCTTGCAGTGAGCTGAGATCCGGCCACTGCACTCCAGCCTGGGCGATAGAGCGAGACTCCGTCTCAAAAAAAAACTCACAAGCAGTTTAGGAAGGCTTCTCCTGCAAGAAGGCTGAAATTGATTATGCAAAACTTGGCAACACAGAGTCCTGTTTTCCCGCAAGACTGCTGAGTGGCTTGAGATAATCAAACTGGTGTAAGGTTCCATACCCCAACTCTGAGCCTTAGGAACCAGGCCACAAGAGGGCAGGCCCAGGGCAGAGAGAGCCGTCCACACTGAAGATTTCCAAGGCCTCTGTGTGTTCCCAGTGGAGAAGTCTTTCCAGGTCCCCAGTGCACAGTGCTTTATCACAGGGTCTTAATGGACAGTCCATTCACCCCTGAAACTGCCAGGTTTCTTTTCCTTTATAGACCGTATCCTTCATGGGTGCTACATTACGCATCTAGAAATGCTTTTCTGTTCAGCTTCCAATGCTTTAACCCAGCTTTGAGAAAGTACACATTCAGGCCTTACAGGATGTTAGGAAGATTTTGTTGTTACTCCCAGGGCTCAAGGCAGAAAGTACCTAGGCCAGAGGCACAGTTATGAGGTTGAAGCTCACCACTTCAGGAAGACCTTGTGGCTAGAAGCTCCCATATCTGGTCACAGTTCTTTGTCAAGGATACTTGACCTCAAGTCAGCATGGGTGGGTGTGGGGAGTAGGGGATATAAAACTTGGAGAGAGAGAGAGTGTGCGTGTGTGTGTGTGTGTGTATATGTGGTATAGTCCCTGAAGGGAAGAAAAAAAACCTGGTCTGTATATGCTTGCCTCTGTTATAATAAAAAAAAATAATAATAATATAGAGAGAGAGAAAATACTAGTTTCACAAATGCCCTACTTTTTTCCATGAAGGATTCTAGGCAGGTATTGTAGAGGGATTTGCACAACGAGGGTCATACACAGAGTAGAGTGTGGGTGGCTCCCATAGGAGCCATCCCCCACCACCCAGCATTGGTGGCCTTGCCCTCCACAGGTGGTCATCAGGGAAGGGGAGCTGCTCTGCGGAGTGCTGGACAAGGCGCACTATGGGAGCTCCGCCTATGGCCTGGTCCACTGCTGCTATGAGATCTATGGGGGCGAGACCAGCGGCAGGGTTCTAACCTGCCTGGCCCGCCTCTTCACCGCCTACCTGCAGCTCTACAGAGGCTTCACCTTGGGTAAGTGCCAGGCTCACTGCCCTGGAACAGTGACCTGGCCCCTTTTAGGGTCAGTGCAGCCGCCTGGCCATCTCCCGCGCCCAGGGCAGAGAGAGCCGTCCACACTGAAGATTTCCAAGGCCTCTGCGTGTTCCCAGTGGAGAAGCCTTTCCAGGTCCCCAGTGCACAGTGCTTTATCACAGGGTCTTAACGGACAGTCCATTCACCGCCGAAACTGCCAGTTTTATTTTCCTTTATAGACCATATGCTTCATGGGTGCTACATTATGCAGCTAGAAATTCTTTTCTGTGTCCTCTCAGGGGAAGGAGCGGGGAAGCAACCAGGCTCCTGCAACAAAGGCACCCTCACTTGGCCACCCCTCTCCTCCATAGCCAGTGCTTATTCCCCTTCACAGTGCAGAATGGCACCCTCGTGCCCATTTCCATTCTGTTCCTTTCCTAACCCCTCCCTTTACGAGTTTCTGTCCTCAGACTGATTTCTCATACTCATACAGCCCCATTCCCTGCTCACAAGTGCGCTTTCAGAATTATCAGGGCCCATCGCACTCCACAGAGGGGCTTCCCTGTTGTCAGAACTGCCCACTGCCGGCCGGATGCGTGTGGCTCACACCTGTAATCCCAGCACTTTGGGAGGCCAAGGCGGGCAGATCACTTGAGCCCAGGAGTTCGAGACCAGGCTGGCCAACATGAAGAAACCCCATCTCTACTAAAAATAAAAAAATTAGCCAGGTGTGATGGTGTACACCTATAATCCCAGCTACTCAGGAGGCTGAGGCGGGAGAATTGCTTGATCCCAGGAGGTAGAGGTTGCGCTGAGCCGAGATTGCACCATAGCACTCCAGCCTGGGTGATGGAGCAAAAGAACTGCCCACGCCTTCCCAATGCAGTGGGGCCATCAGCGCTCTTGGAAACACTATGCTGGGCAAACCTGTTGGGGTGATCCTAAGACAGGAAGGGGAACTACCTTGTTTGCACCCTAGAAATGAGAGCACGCTGCTTTAGGAAAGTGGCTTTGATAAAGAGGCTTCACCTTGGGTAAGTGCTGGGCTCACTGCCCTGGGGCTCCCCTGGAGCAGTCACTGGGCCCCTTTTAGTGTGGGCTTGAGATCAGATCTATCCAAAGGCTCAGCCTCTGGCCAGGCTTGTGGAGGACACTGCGTCTCCATGTACACAGAGCAGGGTCCAGCCCTTCCACACTGTTCCCATTAGGGGGATGCGAGATGCTGCATGTCAGACATGCACCGCAGTGTGCATAGGTGTTGTCTGGTTCATGGTGGAAGTAAAGCTCCTCTGCTTCACAGATTTACTCATGTGCAGACAGAGTGGGAGTCTCAGCATAGGGCCTGTGGACCTGCGCCTGCTGCAGCTGGAGTTTGTTCATTGGCCCACGCTGGGTCCTGCATTATACGTTTTATCACATATTTAATTATGGAAAGGTTAAAAAAAAGAAAAAAGCATACATGAAGATAATTTAAAATCACCCAATATGCGTTTGTCAGAGATAACCACTAATAGTAATTTGATGTTTGTTTTTCTAGACTTTTCTAGTACAAATACATTTGGAAAAAGTGGGATCCTATGCTACATACTCTACTTCCCTTACCCACCCACCAAACGTCCAAATGTATTTATAAATGTCCTTTGGGATCAGCTAATACAAATCTACATCCTCATGTCTGGTAACTACAGATTATTCCATTCTTATGGATATATCATAGTTTATTTAACCAGTTCCTATAATTAAACATTTAGGCTGCATCCAGATTTTCACATTATTGCTGAGATGAGCATCCTTGAACAAACATCTTGGTTTGTATGTCCCATTATTTTACCAGGATAAGGATTATAAGTTAAGTCTTGTTTGGCAGCTGAAACTCACCTTCCCCCATCTTAATTCCACTAAGAGACCTGAGCCACTGCTGGAGACATCTGTGTCCAAGGTCACCCACTTCCAGTTGGGAACCAGACTAGAGTCCCTTCCAGGATAACCAAAGAAAGTGAAGCATGATTACTACACCTCATGAAATGTATATTTCAATTTCAGATGTTGACCTAGAATAAGCACAAGGATTTCTGCTAGCTAGAAAGAAATCAGAGTGCTTTTGAAATGAAAATAGAGGAGGATCCCACACCCAGCTCATGATGAGGAGCAAACTTAACATAGGTGCCAGGCTTTAGCTCTGCTTAGTGCATGGTACAAAGAGCAGTTGGTCCCTTGAGAATGAAGATGATCCAGAGGCTCAGGGCTGAGAAAGGAAGCAGGGCCAAGCTGGGAGTGGGGCTACGAGAGGGAACAGGCGAGAGATTGACTTCACTCCAGCCCGTCTCAGCTAGCGGGGTCTGTAAAGGGCACAGCTAGATGGCCTGGAGCTGACCCCATGGGAAGGCCTACTTTCATGGTGTGGCCTGCTTACAGAGGAACTGTTTCTTTCCCCTTCTGTTCACACATTTTCTTAGAAGCCCTCCAGGACCTTGCATTGGGAATTCCAAATATTTCAGCCTGTTCATCCAACACATGCCTATAGAATGGTGATAGTATAGCTGGTGGCTAAGAACATGAATTTGGGACCCAGGCCTGGGTTTATTTTCTACCTGTGTGACCCAATTTTGAGCCTGAGTTTTGTCATTTGTAAAATGGGGATTATAAGGTTTGGGCTCTGGTAGGCACCTAAGAGATGGTGACAATCTGTTAATGATGTTAATACAATCTTCATTACTCAGGTATTTCCTGTATCTGTGGCACTGGGCTCTGTGCTCTGACCTTACTGAGTTTAGTCTGGTGGGAGAAATCAGGCCTGAGGTCCCCTACAAGCTTGTCTGTTTCACTTCACAGGCGTGGAAGACATTTTGGTGAAGCCAAAGGCAGATGTCAAGAGGCAACGTATCATTGAAGAATCCACCCACTGTGGGCCCCGGGTACGGACGGACTTCGAGGCCGTGGCCTGCCCTAGAGGGGTGAAGTGTGTGCCGAGTCAAAACCCACAACCCTCCTCGTTTGACCTCAGCCTCCAATGTATTTCTGTTCTCATTCTAGGCTGTCAGGGCTGCATTAAACCTGCCAGAAGCCACATCGTATGATGAGATCCGAGGAAAATGGCAGGATGCCCATCTGGGCAAGGACCAGAGGGATTTTAACATGATTGATCTGAAGTTCAAGGAGGAAGTGAACCATTACAGCAATGAGATTAACAAGGTTAGCCCAGCATTGCATGCATTTATCCCCACCACTATGAATGCTGATTTTTTTTTTTTTTTTTTTTTGAGACGGAGGTCTGGCTCTGTCGCCAGGGCTGGAGTGCAGTGGCGGATCTCAGCTCACTGCAAGCTCCGCCTCCCGGGTTCCCGCCATTCTCCTGCCTCAGCCTCCCCAGTAGCTGGGACTACAGGCGCCCGCCACCTCGCCCGGCTAGATTTTGTATTTTTTTGGTAGAGACGGGGTTTCACCGTGTTAGCCAGGATGGTCTCGATCTCCTGACCTCATGATCCGCCCGTCTCGACCTCCCAAAGTGCTGGGATTACAGGCTTGAGCCACCACGCCCGGCCTGAATGCTGATTTTTAAAGAAATTACATTTTGATTCTCACCCGGGCCCTACGGAGCACTTCGGCTGTTTAACAGCTGACTAGGTGAGATGTGAGGTGGGATGGGTAGAACTCGTTGTTTTGAAGGGCCCAGGGCTTTGTTCCCTTCCCCAGTTAGGGTCTAGACAGGCCTCGGAATAGTGGCGAGAGAGAATGCTTTGTGCTGTTTTCTTTTAAATGTTTTATTTTGGGGTGACTGTATTCAAGGGGCTGAATAAGCAGGGTGAGGGACCCAGATCGCCCCTGCTGCTTGTGCAGCAGAGCCAGCAGTGAAGATTCAGGTTCCAGTCCTGGCTCTGCCTTGAACTTGCTGTGTGACCTTGGGCAAGTGAGATAACCAGTCCCTGCCTTGGTTTCCTCACCTGGAAGTGGGGCTATGAGGGGCACTACCTCACAGGGCTGCAGAGAGGCTTCAGGAGCTACTATTACACAATGCCAAGCCAGTTCCTGGGCAGTTGAGAAAGGAGAGGGAAATCTCTGCATGAGCTGAAACCACAGACTGCTTTTCTCTGCCTTTCTGCCCCAGAGCCAGGGCTGTCCATCCTGCTGCTTGGAGGAGCTGGCTTGGCCCTCACCCTGCCTCCTAGGCCCTCAGGGCCCAGCCTGAGGAGTGGTGAGGAGGAGGCAATGCTAATGCTCATCAAAAGACAAAGTTTGTCTGTGGTGCTCTCTTGCCTGGCTTTTAGCATCCCTTAGGCCGCCGAGAAGACTGACCTCTCATGGGGACAGGTTCCATCCTTGAGGGGCTTTGTTGACAGGAGCTTTCCTAGCACCTCCCTGAGAATCAGGAGGCTCAGCTTCTAGGGCTGACTAGGCATGCTGGGAGTAGGGAAGTTGTCTTCAGATGCATCTCAGAATGGTTTCTTGTCCCTCCAGTTGCCATCTTCCCATCACCTCTGCCCACCCAGCCTCTGCCTCTCCTGTGTTGGGCTGAGTCTGTGGAATTCCAGGCACAGGCTAAAAGCCCCAGACTCACAGCCCCCTTCCCAGCATCTCCCCAGGCTCCCCGTGAAGAGGCATGCTTGGTTCTGCTGGCCCTTGAGCCAAGGCAGAGCTTCCTACTTGGGGCTCGGGTGGCATGTTCATAAATATGACATGATGCGGACGTTGGTATTCACGCTGGGAGAGGACCCAGGCCAGGCTCTGCTGGGCTAATCAAGAGCATCACCTTAAATTTTATTCTTCTCCAGCTTCTTTTTAGAATCACGAACTGGATCTGCCAGCCCCTCTGCTTCTCCTTTTCCTTCTCCCTTTTTGCTGCTCTTTGGCCAATGAATGGAACCTCAGGGATCCTGGCAGAGGAAGTCCAGCGAGTGCAGGACAGGGAGCACCTATTTGACCTCTTAGGGGTTCCAGGGAAGGATTAATGCCAAATGAGGCTTTCCCTTAGCTCGAGTGGGATTTGGCAGTTAGGTCTGAATAAATATTCTGGCTGTATTGCTTCTGCCTCCTGGATTTACATCCTGATTCTGGGATTTTTAAAGGGGGTGAAGTCACTGACCACTGTGTGCTGATTTAATCTGCAGGCATGCATGCCTTTTGGCCTACACAGACAGTTCCCAGAGAACAGCCTGCAGATGATGGTGCAGTCGGGAGCCAAAGGTTCAACTGTGAACACGATGCAGGTGTGGGCAGAGGCGGGTTGGCAGCTTTACAGGTGTCAGCAAAGGCGGGTGGGGGATAGCAGGAGGTGGTTTCAATTTGTTCCCTATAAAACGTGGCAAATACTGAAAAAGAAAAGCATACAGAAATCACTACAGGAGCTAAACACTGTTAACATGCCAATGTTAAAGGCAGATGTAGCTATGACTATGCAGATGGGATATATATAATGTAGTTATATATTATAAATTTACAAACTACTATTGCATATATTCATGTTATATAGATACATTATGTATACTCACACAATTTTGATGTACTTTTGCATGATCTTTTCTTTCTTTCTTTTTTTTTTTGAGATGGAGTCTCGCTCTGTCACTGGGCTGGAGTGCAATGGCGCCATCTCGGCTCACTGCAACCTCCGCCTTCTGGGTTCAAGAGATTCTCCTGCCTCAGCCTCCCTAGTAACTGGGACTGTCGGCATGTGCCACCATGCCCAGCTAATTTTTGTATTTTTAGTAGAGACAGGGTTTCACCATGTTGGCCAGGATGGTCTCAATCTCTTGACCTCGTGATCTGCCCGCCTCGACCTCCCAAAGTGTTGGGATTACAGGCATGAGCCACCGCGCCTGGCCGTTCTTTTCTTAATATTAAATTATAAACATTGTCCTAGAGATTTCTTAACCTTAAACCTTAATGACCTTGAGAGGGTCTAAAGGCCCACCCCATTGTCTGTTGAGTGTGACAACAGAAAGGCCGAAAGCCATTAGAAATCCCCTGACTAAATCGAAACCTAGATATACTGCTGTCCTCCATCACTCCAAGAGTATTAACAGGCAACTTTCTAAGCAAACAGCTCAATAGCTTGAGTTCCCGTTTTTGTTGTTGTTTTTGTTTTAATGAAAATAAGACAGAGTCTCCCTGTATTGCCCAGGGTGGTCTCAAACTTCTGGCCTCAAGGGATTCTCCTACCTCAGCCTTACAAAGTGCTAAGATTATAGATGTGAGCCACCACATCCGGCCCCGAATTCCCTTTTGGCTCTAGAATGTGAGGATTGCAGTAAATGGCTGTTTCCTGCAGGCCTCTCTTTCCCCATCAGGACCCTCCAGTCCCTTACAGGTATAACATGAGATGGTTCTGAGTCATGGCTCCTTTTCTAGACAGCACCCATTTTCAACCTACCCCAAATGTGAAAATCCAGATCAGTCAACAAAAGGAAGATGCAGGTATTTTTTTTTTCTTAAAATGAAAGCTTCCTGGTTTGTTTAGAAATGTAGGTGAGCCTTCAAGAACTCAATTTCCATGCAGCTTTTCTTCAAGGTCAGATTATACTTTCCCTGCTGGGACAAAGCACTGTTAAAAACACATGTGGATCTTCAGTTTCCTTTGGGTTTCCTGTCCTCTAGATCTCGTGCCTCCTGGGCCAGATTGAATTGGAAGGTCGGAGACCCCCGCTGATGGCGTCTGGCAAGTCACTGCCCTGCTTTGAGCCTTATGAGTTCACCCCCAGGGCTGGTGGCTTTGTCACTGGCAGATTTCTCACTGGCATCAAACCTCCTGTATGTATTTTGGTTTTTCTGTAGTTTTTTCCCTTATTTCTAGGCTTAATTGTAAGTGAACTATGACTGCCCTACAGAGTAGGGCAGAAGACACTGGGGGCTGTTGTAGCTGTCGAGGTCAAAAAGTCCTAGGAGATCAGGGAAGGGAGTGGCCTGTCTGGTCAGGAAGGGCTGCTGGAGGTGTTGGCCTGAGCCCTTTGGGAAGCACACTGTCCTCACTGTCACCTTTGGGACCTGGGTCCCATTCTCTGCAGGAGTTCTTCTTCCACTGCATGGCAGGACGAGAGGGCCTGGTCGACACTGCTGTGAAAACCAGCCGCTCAGGCTATCTCCAAAGGTAAAATGTGTCTGCCGTGCCCCTTGAGGTAGGGTGCCAGGACCCTTCATCCCATCATCTTTCACATTATATCAACAGCTCGTTTAAGATTCCTTGGATGAAAAAACTTTTGAAGAGTTTCCATGAATGGCCTGAGGCAGAAAGCAGCAAACACTCTTCCCCTTCGCAGGATCGGTAGAGCATGAGCTCAGAGGCTTATACAGAGGGCTCTGTGTTCTGAGGGTCTGCCATTCCCTGGGGGAAGCGATGGCTGTGGGAGAAGGTCTTGGGCAGTGGCAAGCTTGTCTTGCTTCCTGGAAGGCTCAGCTGCCAAGACAGTAGTGACTAACATTGAGCTCTGTCCTCACAGCTTGGGGTAGGGGGACAGTGACTCCTGGGAAGCCCCCTGTTAGGGTAGCAGGAGGGGAAACCTAGGCAGAGTGTCCAGAGAGGTGAGCAAAGGAGCTAGGACCAGGGCAGAGAGCAGGAGACGTTGAGATAAAACCGAGGAGAAAGGCCGCCAGCGGAGGGATTCACATCAGTAGTTAGTTCCTAATTCCCCTTAGTGTCCTTGGCGATCCCTGGGTTGACCAAGTTTGAGAATCCTTGACAGCTCCCCTGGTTCGCCCGCCTCGTGATTCTAAGGACACTGGTCTCTGGGGAGTTCTGCACTGCAGGAGAGTGCAGGGGCAGGCAGTTATCCTCAGCAGCTGGGGCTAGATGGGAGCCCAGCTCTAGGGGTGGCAGCCAAGCCTATCACATGGCTGCAGCCTCCTCCTCCTAGAAAACCATCAGGAAATGCAGCCTCTGGCTGGGGGACGCTGGAGCCAACCCAGACCCCGGGGCATTGGATCCAGCCTGGGTTCCAAAGTCTTGCTTGCCTGCAGAACAGCAGCCCCCCTTTCCCTCCCCTCCACCACCCCTAACCCTCATCAGAGGCCGCCCTGGAAAGTGATGAGCCAGCGGGGACTGAGCCAATGGTGTCCTTACAGGTGCATCATCAAGCACCTGGAGGGGCTGGTCGTGCAGTATGATCTCACGGTCCGTGACAGCGACGGCAGTGTGGTACAGTTCCTGTATGGGGAGGATGGCCTGGACATCCCCAAGACACAGTTTCTGCAGCCCAAGCAGTTCCCCTTCCTGGCCAGCAACTACGAGGTAGTGTGCTAGACCCCAGAGCAGAGGGCCTCCCCCACTGAGGTTAGAGAACTGGAATGCGCTGAGCTTCACAACCCAGTCCAAGTGGCCACTGGAAAGTAGAGTGGGAAGAGTTTATAAGACATCAGTCTATGCCCTGAAACACTTGACAGTTTCAAAGCCTGTGAACTTTAATCACCTGAGGTGGCTGGAGGGCATGAGCACCTCTGGAATAATACCTACTCTTTGGGGCCATTTGCCACGTGCTGGGCCCTCAGCTAAAGCACACTATCAATACTATCCATTTTCCTCCTCACTGCAACCCAGGGAAGTAAGCATTACTCTGTCCATGTTGCAGCTGAGGCAACTGAGGATCAAAGCGTAAGTAAACAGTCAGTGAGTGGCGGAGCCAGCATTTGAGCATGGGCCCGTCAGACACAAACTCATGATTTTTCATTCTGTACCTTAATGCCCTTGTAGTGACCATCACTGTTGACTGGAGAGTCACCCCATTTGGCAGATAGGGAAACTGAAACTGATATGACCTGTCCAAGGTCATCAAGCTGATGGTAGAATTGAGGGTTGTGCTCTGGTGCTGAGTCCTTTCCATCCCGGTTCCTATCCCTGAACTTGGCCATCACTCTTCCCCTCTTCCTTTCTTCCCAGAAACTCGCTTGTGTTCCTGGAGGGGCTCTGAGTGTGCTGCTTTCTTTCCTGTGTCTCCCTCTGCTCCCAAGACCATTGGTTCCCAAATCTGGTTTGCACAAAGTGAGGGCCCTGATTAGCAATGGATGCTCAGCCTCTCAGAGTGGGTGTTTGGCCTCATCATGAGGGCTCCACACCAGCCACCTGGGTCCCCTGAATTTGTGCTCCATGGCCCTCTGTCACACCCTCATCTCTTTGATCTCATGTGTGATTTGTTTGTTTGTTTGTTTAGGTGATAATGAAATCGCAGCATCTTCATGAAGTTTTATCCAGAGCAGATCCCAAAAAAGCTCTCCGCCACTTCAGAGCTATCAAAAAATGGCAAAGCAAGCACCCTAACACGCTGCTGAGAAGAGGCGCCTTCTTGAGTTATTCCCAGAAAATTCAGGCGGCTGTGAAAGCCCTGAACCTTGAGAGTGAAAACCGGAATGGCCGCAGCCCCGGGACTCAGGAGGTGACTCAGGGAGATGATGTCCTTAACATCCAGCACATCCAGGCTTAGTCAGTGGGTGACGGATGAGGGGCTGTTTTCCTAAGGGAAGGTAGAATCATGAATTCCAGCCTTGTTCATCATCAGTCAGAACAGAATGGCTCTCAAATGGGAGTGTAAGGCAGGGACTCTTAACAAGGGTGTAGTCAGGGTTTGGGGGAACTAACTGGGGCCTGTGACTTTGGGGTTCCCCACGATCCCAGGTGTGAAGGAATGGGGAGCAGTCATGAGAAATGGAGAGGATGGCTATGTGCTAGGGCCACTGGACAGAGCCCTGGGTAGAGACCCACTAGAGGGGGGTTGGGGATAAATACCAGGATCCCCTTCCTCCTGCTTTTCCCTCTGCTACTGGTGCCTCCCATCAGCCAAGCACACCTGGGAGCCGGAAGCAGGAGATCTCTTTGAAGCAGTCACTTTGGGACTGCGTTGAGGGTCACAGAGCATGTGAAAGAGCCTGGATCCAGAAATAAGCGTGGATCCAGCACAGTGACTGTGTCCTAGCTGGCCTGAGACAGTCGTGGCTTTGCCTCTTGTCCTAGCCTAATCATAACAGTCTCCTGTTTTACTCTAAAAGAATCCCAGTTTGCTCAGTAAATTACATGCTCGCCCTCTCTGGGCTTGAATGGGCCAGGATGAAGAGCTGCTAGGCTTGTAGTCAAGCAGGGTGAACTAGGACAGACTGAAGTCTTTCCCCATTTTAAATGGGGAGATGGTTTCTCATTGCAATCAGGTTTCTGTCTGTCTCCCTTTATTATTGGAAGCCAATGCTTTTGATCCCTCTTATGCTACTGGGTATCCCTCCCACATAGCTGAGACCCATCCTTCCATTCAGATGCTGAGGATGTGGTATGAGTTGGATGAGGAAAGCCGAAGGAAATACCAGAAGAAGGCGGCCACTTGTCCTGACCCCAGTCTGTCTGTCTGGCGTCCTGATATTTACTTTGCATCAGTTTCCGAAACGTTTGAAACAAAGGTTGATGACTATAGTCAAGAGTGGGCAGCTCAAACAGAGAAGAGTTATGAGAAATCAGAGCTTTCTCTCGACAGGTAATGACAGTGATTTGTTGCACAACATGTGCAGGAGAATCTGCCTCCTAGCCCCTGCCCTACCCACTCTGGGAGAAGAGGGCTGCCTCCTGGGTTTGAGACTCCAGGTAGAGGGAGGGCAGTAAGACAGCCAGGGGCACCGCACAAGCCCGGAGGGCCCAGGAGTGAACAAGTGCAGGAAGGCAGGAGTGGACACCCCACTCCTGGCCAAGATAGGGATGGTGGTCTGCTGGGACAGAGGCTTGCAGGAATGTCTGCTCTCTTGGGTTTGGTGTGGTAGGTGGGGCTGATTGAGAGTCAGGGAATCCACTGTTCAGCTGCTGCCAACCATGTGACCCAGGACAGGTCATTCATGCCCAGGGACACAAGGTCTTAACTTTTCATGAGGTCTTGGATCTGATTACTCCAGTGATCCTTTGAACTTTGGGTTCCCATTTGAAGGCCTCAGCTTGGACTAGTACAGACACACACACACATACACACACACACACACACAGTGTAGCTCAGTGCTCCTTGTGGCTGTTCTTACAGGGTCAGGCTTCATAGGAAAAATGGTTAGTAAATTACAGAATTGTGCAGCATGAATACTTCTGATGGGGGCTGCAGCCACTGGCATTAACTAAAATATAAACACTCTCATCACCCCCATCCCCATAATGGCCTAGCAGGAGGTTTAAGCTGTCTCCAAATTGTCATAATTGAGAAAAAAGAATGAATAAAGGAAAAAGTGAATAATGAACCCAGAAATTCTCCTGCTTGGGGGGCTTGTGGTAACAGGCCCAGAGTGGGCATGTGACATTCTGGAGGCAAACATGAAGAGTCCAAGCATGAACGTCTAGAGCTTCAGCCGCCCAGCTGGGGATCTGTGCTGTGTAATTTCAGGACATCTCAGGGTCACTGGTGGGAATTTGAAGATTAGAGGGATCTTTTGCCTAGGAAAAACGAGTCCAGAAAGAAGTAGAGGTTTCAGGTTTCTGGTTTCGGGCAGCACTGACAGTCTGTGGTGTCTGCTTCTGACCCTGCCACTTCCCCCCCACCCCCCCCACTGCCTTCTCTAGGTTGAGGACCTTGCTGCAGCTGAAGTGGCAGCGCTCACTGTGTGAGCCGGGTGAGGCTGTGGGCCTGCTAGCTGCGCAGAGCATCGGAGAGCCCTCCACCCAGATGACCCTCAACACCTTCCACTTTGCAGGCAGAGGCGAGATGAACGTCACCCTGGGCATTCCAAGGTGTGGAGCACAAGGGAGCACGGGGTGGGGTCTGTCCTAGCCTCTCCTGGAGAAGGAGTAATTTAATGAGAGGGAGGGAGGGAGTGTGTGTGTGTGTGTGTGTGTGTGAGAGAGAAAGAGAGAGAGAGAGAGAGTCAGTCTCATTAAAGTGGGGATCAGGGTTAGAATTTCCAGAGCCCAGCTGGTTTCTTTGGTGCCCAGGCCTGGTAGGATCTCCATTTATCCCTCTGCCAACTCCTGCCTCCAAGTTCCTGGGGATGCCTGTGAGACTGCACACTGCTGGGGGAGGGACTCAGGAACGTACATTGTTAACAAGCCCCACACAGGGTGCCTGGTTGCCCAACTCCAGGGGAACCATTCACATAGAACGTGCCTCCACGTGACCCTGGGCCCTGGCCCTTCAGGTGAATATATGTGCTGGGCAAGGGGAACGAGTGTGGGGTCAGACCCATCTGCATTCAGTCCCTGGCTCTGCCTTTGTCTAGCAGATGGACTCTGGACAGGTACCTCACTTTCCAAACCTCAAGGGGTCCTTCTGTGGAATGCCAGAGGCTGGGACTCACTGTACATTCGGGCAGTGAGGGCTGGCTGAGCTCAGCAGGAGCACTGTGGGTGTTAGTTGCCTTCCCTGCATCGCTTGTTCATTCAGTAAGCATCAGCAGGCACCTGCTGTTTGCAAGGCACAGGTGATAGGAAACAAGAATCAGACAAAGCCCTGAGCTCAAGGAGTGGGCACTCCAGGGAGGAAACAGGGAGGGACAGGGGAGTCCCTTACTGTTGCACACAGGGCCAAAGCTGGGATTCTCTGATCCAGCATATTATCCCTGTGAGATCCCCAGACCTCTCTCAGATCCCAGAAGACCTCTGACATCCTTAGGAGAAGCTGCACCCAAACAGAGGGTCTGGTTGCCGCTCATTATTGGATGTGTCCTTATTCTGTGACAGGTTGCGGGAGATTCTCATGGTGGCCAGCGCCAACATCAAGACGCCCATGATGAGCGTGCCCGTGCTCAACACCAAGAAAGCCCTGAAGAGAGTGAAAAGCCTGAAGAAACAACTCACCAGGGTGTGCTTAGGGGAGGTAATGTCTTCTTCCCGGGCTGTAGATGGGGTGAAGGCACGTTTCTAATATCCTCCCCATGTATGAAGAACAGGCTTTGCTTACTGCACCGACCCTAGGCTCAGATTCCCACCAATGAGAAATAAGCTGTCTCTGCCAGGTGCTGAGCAGAGATGGATCAGGAAGCTTTTAAGAGAGTCATTAGTTCCACAGCATCCTCCTGTGCCTGAAAAATAAACCATTTCCTGAGTTTGCCTACCAGCTCTGCTGAGGCCACTCCTAGGAGGTTCAGGCCACTCTCTGGAGGTGACTGCAGGCTGTGGGCCCCCAGCAGATCCACACCAGTATAGCTTGCCAGGGTTTCTTTGGAGTTTGGCCTGTGTTCTCAGCTGCTATCTCTGTAAACCCTTGGGTCTCGTAACCCACTCACGTTGCACAGTCACCGAGGACCTGAACAAGTCATGTTCTCTGTGTCCGTCTGGTTCCAGGTGTTGCAGAAAATTGACATCCAGGAGTCCTTCTGTATGGAAGAAAAACAGAACAAATTCCAGGTGTACCAGCTGCGGTTTCACTTCCTGCCACATGCATATTACCAGCAGGAGAAGTGCCTGAGACCCGAGGACATCCTACGCTTCATGGAAACAAGGTCAGGGCTCAGGCTGTGATTGTCATTGACCTTGACCCAGAGAATGCTCATGAACTGGGGCAGGAAGCACCTAGCCACAAGGCTCCTAGAGATTGAGTGCCTTTTCCCAAATGAGCCCTTCAAGGGAAGTGTTTAGGAAAACAGAAGGCCTTGCAGCCTGATCTGGAAACCTGACCCCCAGTCTGGCTTGTGGGTGTGACTTTGTTAGCCACATGTCACTCCCTGATCCCATTTCTTCTCTTGGGTTGACGTCAGGATTGTTGTCTTCTGGGGCTTGCAGGCATTAAGACATGGAAATGTGGGTGTGGTAAAGAGAAGGGAGCAGTGTCAAGTGGTGCCTCTGTGGTGTCAGAGCAGCACATGCTGTTAATGTTTGCTAGGGTGTTACTCCAGGCAGTATAATGTGGTTCCTGATGCATTTAGATTCTGTGAATAATGAACAATGTGTGGGTGGCGTGCTGCTCTTAGATCTCCATTCTATAACCAGGATTGCCTCCAGAGAAATTTGAGTTCCTGTCTGCTAGGGAAAAGGAACTTTTGTCTCAAATTCAAGTTACTGTTAGATACTTGAAAAGCAGAGGCCGCAATGCTGAGTTCAGGGGAGCAGGAGGATGGGCTTTTGGAGGACTGGGGCAAGCCTGGAAGAGCCCACGAAGCACTTTTGACTCACCAGCTAACCCTAGACGGCGAAGTGTGAACACAAACAGGCTGCATAGCCCAGCAGGTGACAGGCCAGTGAAGCAGGCTAGGGGGCCCCTGGCAGACTGAAGAGTGTGGAACCTGTGTCAAGGGGCATCGGTTACCATGCAGGAATGGGGGTCAGGGGGCCACATCTTTTGATTTTAAAAGAAAGAAAGAAAGCTTCCCACCCCCTACGTTTTTTTTTTTTCTTTTTTTTTTTTTTTTTTTTTTTTTTGAGACAGAGTCTCGCTCTGTCGCCCAGGCTGGAGTGCAGTGGCCGGATCTCGGCTCACTGCAAGCTCCGTCTCCCGGGTTCACGCCATTCTCCTGCCTCAGCCTCCCGAGTAGCTGGGACTACAGGCGCCCGCCACCACACCCGGCTAATTTTTGTATTTTTAGTAGAGACGGGGTTTCACCGTGTTAGCCAGGATGGTCTCGATCTCCTGACCTCGTGATCCGCCCGCCTCGACCTCCCAAAGTGCTGGGATTACAGGCTTGAGCCACCGCGCCCGGCCGTTTTTTTTCTTTCTTGGGTTACTTGGTTACTTGCCTTTGCTTTTATATAATTGAGGTCTCCTGACTTTTAAACATCAGCAACTAATTCCTGTGTTTTTAAAAGCCCAGTAAGGCCCAGATGGATCTCATCTGTTGCAGGATCTGGCCATAGGCCACTGACCACTGTCTCTAATCTAGACCAGTTCTCGGGTCTTCTGGGAGCTGCTCAGATAGAGAAACAATGACAGAGCAGAAGCAGAAAGCTCCCTCCACAAACACATACTGAGCCATGCCCATTCGTCGCCGAGTCACAGGGACAGGCGTGGGCAACATGGTACGACTTTTCTGCCCTCAGCCCTCTGCCCTCTCACCTTATGGGGCCTGGCCTCGAACCAGCCCTCTGTGCAGGTGGCGTTTGGGATGGTGGGTCTTGGGGTGGACGAGCTTGGATGTGAACTCAGTCCTTTGGACAGGGGTCACTGGCCGGGTGCTTCCTGCCCCAGTTCATGAGCCATGGGTGAAGTTGTTGTTGGCTGGCCCTTGGGAGCAGCTGCGTTGGTGCCAGCCTGGGCTGAGAACGTTCTTTCTGTCGAGTGGTACTCCGTGCTATCTGGGCACTGGGCAGAGTGGCAGGGGAGTGCTGTGTGCACCCACCTGCCGGCTCCTTAAATAACAGCAAGGAACATAACTACCAAGTGCGGGGGACATTTGTGCTGGCCTGGCAGCAGTTTTCTGAGAAATGGGAATTCAGATTTCATGGCCTCTTGAGAATAACCAAGGGTGGGCGGCGTTAGATGTTCTGCCCCAGTTCTGTTCACAGGAGGCCCAGGCCTGCCCAGCAGATAGGTTGGCACGAGGCCGGCGCCAGCCCGTCCTGGGGTTCTTTTTACTTATATTACCTCATGGAATTGAAAATAGGAAATCACTTTTTAAGACTTCTTCCTGATGAGAGACAGCCCTGGCTTGTTCCCAGCCATGAAGTACTTTTTCACCTCCTCCCTGTGTTTTGCTTGTGTGCTTAAAAAGCCATGATAAATAAAGCCATGCGTGGTGGCTTTCGGTGGAAGTGGCCTCAAGGACTGAGCAGAATGGGGCTGAGGGGTTAGGGAGAGCTAAAAGATGGGGCAGTGGATGAGCTGGGTATGGTCTGGACTCCCTGTGTCAGGCCCCAGGCAGCAGCGCAGCTGCGTTCAGGCCTCTGGCTGCCCACAGGAAATGGGAGGAAGTGTGAGTGCACTTTCAAAAGAGCAGCCAACCCCAAGAAGCTTTTCTCCTTCCTTTTCCCTTCCCTCCCCTTTCCTTCCTCTCTACTACCCTCCTTTTCTTTCTCTTTGCCCCCACCCTCCCTTCTCCCAGCTGTGGGGTCATGAGACTCTTGACAGAGCCTGGAGAAAAAAAACACGAGACCGATGGTTCCCTAGGTAGAGATATACAAGCATAGAAGGCCCCCCAGATCTCTGCACTGGCACCTGTCACGTTGGCTGTTTGTGTAAATTGTCTGGCAGGTAGCCGGGGAGGTGAAGTGGGAAGAGCACTGAGCTAGGAGTTAGGGGCTGTAAGTTTTGGCCTCCGGTCCCTAGCCATGAAAAGACCAAGCTGCGGGTCTGTAATTGTAGCTGCTGTGAATCTGACTTTCCAAACAGCAGGTGGTGGAGCTGTTGCCAGGCGCATTCAGAAACCGCCAGGGGTCATGTGCTCTGTTTGTAATTATTTACGTGGGATGGGAGGCTTCTCTGCCCCTGCCCTTCCTGATGGGAGGCTTCTCTGCCCCTGCCCTTCCTGTTCCCTTTCGGTTGCTACATTCTGATGAACAGCACAACCTTGAGAAGGCAGTCAGTGTGGACTATTAGTTCCCCTGATCTTGGCAAAATCACAGAAGGGCAAATTGCACCTCCAGGAAAACTGGCACACTGGTCGCATGCCTACCACTTACTCACCAGGCGTTCATTCTGCCTCCTCACCTCCTATGTTCTCCACAAGTCCTGGTCACCAAAAGAGGCAGGGAAGGCAGAAAGCATTCCCAACTGGGGAAATCAGGGAGGGCTTCTTGGAGGAGTTACAGCTGCTGAGACCTAGCCTTGAAGGATGGGTACAGCTTCAGTAAGTAGATATTGGCCAGGGAAGTTGCTGGCAGAGTGAGCAGCTCAAGCAAAGGCCCAAAGGGTGCACAGGGTGGAGGGAGCGGATGGGCAGTTAGAGTTGAGGCCGGATGTGAAATGCTGAGAGCAAAAGCATCAAAGCCGTGACATTGCCACAAGTTGAGACAGGCTTGGGTGCCCAGCTGTGGGAAGCAGCCCTGTGTGTGGCAGCAGCTGAGCCCCGCACCCCCACTCCGCCTCATTCCATCTCCTCCACTCTGCACAGTAGCCTCGGGCACGGAGTGAGAGCGATCCATGTTGCAGATGAGATCAAGGCCCTCCTCTCCAGTCTGTGGCAGGATGAGGACTTTAACCTGAACCTGTCCTTACAGAAACATCTCTCCCGCCTTCTCTTTCCAGTGGAATTGTATCTTTCTAAAGTCAAGCCCGGCCTCCTCTCATCTGGCCATCCTATTCCTGTCCCCAGTGCCTGGTAAACAAGCTCTTGTCTAGATTAATGGATGAGGGGCTTTTTTTCTGCCAAGAGCAAACCATGTACACCTTTAAAAAGTTCAAAAATAATATTGGGGTCCAGGTGCGGTGGCTCACGCCTGTGATCCCAGCACTTTGGGAGGCGAGGCAGGTGGATCACGTGAGTCAGGAGTTCAAGATCAACCTGGACAACATGGTGAAATCCCGTCTCTACTAAAAATAGAAAAATTAGCTGGGCGTGGTGGCGCCTGCCTGTAATCCCAACTACTCAGGAGGCTGAGGCATGAGAATCGTTTGAACCCGGGAGACGGAGGTTGCAGTGAGCCGAGATCGCGCCAGTGCATTCCAGCCCTGGGGGATAGAGGGAGACTCCATCTCAAAACAAACAAACAAACAAACAAATAATAATAATAATATTGGTTAAGATGAGTGGCATTCTTTTGTTTTTAATGAGCAAAATAGTATATATTTGACCTGCCTGCTTTTCAAATGAAGACTGTAAGCTCCTTGAGGGCCTGGAGCCTGTCTTTTCCTCCTTGCTTTGCTGCCAGGGCTGGCACATGCTGGGCACAGTATAGGCGCTCAGAGAAAATGGGGTGGCTGGCTGGATGCGTGAGGACCTGATTCTCACAGTCACAAGCAGCCCTTTTTGGTGTGCTATTCTGGCCTGTTGGAAAAGACGGGCAAGGGGTTACATGAGGAAAGAAGTGGTATGGAGGGGACAGGATGGATCTTAAGAGGCCCTAAAAATAGATGATGGCTCCAGAGGAAGGGGCAGGGGGCCAGGTTCTGAGCTTCAGGTTGGTTATCTTTTAAATTGGTGTAGTTCTAACTTGTTGACACAATTCATTGCCACAAGCTAAGTTATCCCTGCCCTTCGAAATTCTGATGAGCCCTTCCGAAGTCGTCGTCGTTTCATCACATTGCTGGGGCTCCCACACCAAGGAGATGGGAGTTCTCTGGCCAGAGCAACACCACCTTCTGGAGATGCTGCAGGTGGTGGGCAGCGGAAGGTCCTAGTCCTGGGTGGGGTTCCCCTCTCCTACAGTAGACTCTGCCTTCCTTGTTAGAGGACGACCACAGCAGCACCTACAACTGTCCTTCACCAAGCACCCACTCTGCCAGGCCCTATGAGAGGAATCAGACATAGGGTTGTTTCTCATCGTTAGCAAAGAAGATTGCAGAATATGTAGTAATTACCATATTTTCTAGACAAGGGGCTTGAAGCTGAGGAAGGTGCCTGTCGTACTCATACCCCGGGAATGGCAGTGCACATATTGAGACCAGGCCTATCGGGCTGTGGAACCAGTGTTCCTGACACGCCAGAGATGGTTCCAAAACAGTGGGTAGGGAAAAGTGAGCAGCTAGGAGAGTCTGGGCCTCCATCTCATGCACTAATCCCCTGTGGGAATCCCTCAGCGTCCTATCCCCGCAATGAGGGCAGGGCTGGACATGCTGGTACTGCACAGGGCTTTGTGGTTTTATTCTCATTTTAGATTCTTTAAACTTCTGATGGAATCCATCAAAAAGAAGAATAATAAAGCATCAGCCTTCAGGAATGTAAATACTCGAAGAGCTACACAGCGGGATCTGGACAACGCTGGAGAGTCAGGGAGGAGTCAGGTGAGTGAGTCCCTGGGGATCACTAGGGTGGCACAGGGAGAGCCCCCAGACTGGGCAGGCACTATGCCTGTTCTCTGTGCTCCTCCAGCCCTGTCCTGGTGCTGGCCCATCTCCTACCTATCTCAGCTTTTGCCTGCTGTTTTGAGACAGCCCAGAAGCAGCATTCACTTCTTGGCCTGATGGGCCAGGCAGGTGAGGCTGCCAGGCAGCATGGTGTGGCCAGCCCCGGGGCGGGCCTCTGCATCATCACTCTGCTCTCTAAGACCCCGCCGTAAGTGGTCTTCATCCTGAGGAGGGACTCAAGGTCATGGCGTGCACTGAGCCTTTGAAAGTTCTTCTTCTGGTTTCCCTTGGCTCTGCCTTTGACTTGCCTGGGCAAGATGAACTGAGGCCCACCAGGGCACTGGCAGGGACCAGAGAGATATCTGGAAGCAGGGAAGTTGGGCTGCAGTGATAAAAAGGGGAAGAAGAGGGAAAAACCAGTAGGAGCAAAATAGTCCAGGAATAACTATTCGGACATCTGCCAGGAGACCCAGGAGCAGACCAGACCTGAGGGTGGTACAGGTAGCCAGCAGCGAGCCTGCTCGGGTTGGGAATGACATGGACTGGGACTGCCCCCAGCCAGCTCTGTGGTCTCAGTCGTGTCACCCTTCTCTGGGTCTGTCTCCTCACCCCTAAAATGAGGTGCTGGCCTACACCAGGGAAAATGCTAGGTCTCTCCTGTTTGGTGAATTCACCTGCTAGCTCGCTCAAGCCCAAGTGGGCATGGACTATCTTTAGAATGCTGCCTGGTCTTAATTCTTAATTCAACCAGAAGGAAAGTATAAAAAACTAGGAGCCAAGTTCAGGAGGAGAAAGGAAGAGATATTCAGTATTCCACAAGATAACCCTTCCTCCTCATCCCCACCTACAACTGGGTTGATCAAAAATATTTGGAACAATATTTTACACTATCTTCTTCTAAGAAAGCAAGTCCTGGCACTTTTTTTTTAATTCTTAGGCATGAAATTTTGGAAGTAAGTAGTGTATGTAAAGATGAAGACTGAAGGGAAGGAGGCCTGGGATCCAGGGCTGGACAGAGTAGATGCCGGTGGACGGTTTGGGTTGAGTGGCAGTGGACGGAGGGTGGTGGCTGGATGGGGGAAGGGGTTAGAAGGGTGGGGCATGGATGGATGGATGGATGGGTTGGTGAGTGGATGGATGGATTCACTGAGCACTAGATATTGGAGTTAATCTTTTTCTTCCTTGCCCACAAACCACAGGGAGAGCAGGAGGGCGATGAGGAAGAAGAGGGGCACATTGTGGATGCTGAAGCTGAGGAGGGGGACGCTGATGCCTCTGATGCCAAACGCAAGGAGAAGCAGGAGGAGGAGGTGAGAGACCCTGTGTGGGGTGAAGGGGCTGTGGTCCCGGCCCCCTTCCCTGTTAACCTGGAGGGATTATCTCCCGGCACCCAGGCCACACCTCTGTGTCATGCCATGAACCCACAAGGAACCCTGAAGCTGCATCTGCCTGCCCAGCCACCTCTCTCTTGAGAAGATGGGGTTCATAGGGTGGGAATTTGGCACAGGTCCATTCCAGGACTGCCATTTAGATCTGGCCATCCCTAGACTTGAATCAGACTCAAGGACCCAGACAGGCTTCTGGCGAGAAAAAGTCAGGCTGCCTCTGGTTTTTACGATGAAAATACACCTCTCTCACCTCCCGCAAACCAGTCCCCTGCTGTCATTATGGCCGAGGGAACTTACTGGTGAGTGGGTGCACCAGCGAGGGCCAAGCGAGGGTGAGCTCCACCTCTGTGGGGGGCTCAGTGGGACAGAGAGGTGGCATTCTCAAGGTAAAAGGAAGAGGA
The DNA here is from genome assembly GCF_001698545.2 of Rhinopithecus bieti. Lineage (NCBI taxonomy): Eukaryota > Metazoa > Chordata > Mammalia > Primates > Cercopithecidae > Rhinopithecus > Rhinopithecus bieti. Next base: position 626,725 of record NW_016817889.1, on the reverse strand, counting down.
AAGACCAACCAGGCCGGAGCAGAGGAGCCGGGAGTGTGGAGTAGGTGGGGCCTAGGTAGCCCAGGCCAGCCAAGGCTTTGCAGGGGTCTTTGTTCCACAGTCAGAGTCCAGGTAGATGATAGAGCCCCAGGTGACACAACCTGTGCTCCCTTTTCTGCCAGGTTGATTATGAGAGTGAGGAAGAGGAGGAGAGGGAGGGCGAGGAGAACGACGATGAAAACACGCAGGAGGAACGAAATCCCCACAGGGAAGGTGCTCGAGAGACCCAAGAGCGAGACGAAGAGGTGGGCTCAGGCGCCGAAGAGGACCCGGCCCTTCCCACCCTCCTGACTCAGCCCCGGAAACCCACCCACGGCCAGGAGCCCCAGGGGCCCGAGGCCATGGAGCGCCGGGTCCAGGCTGTGCGTGAGATCCACTCGTTCATAGATGACTACCAGTACGACACTGAGGAGAGTCTGTGGTGCCAGGTCAGTGTGGCTGTGCAGGCCAGGGCTTGGGTGGTTGGTCCAGCTGGCCAAGTGTCTGTGTGGAAGGGGCCTGCTGAGCTCCCCTGCACAGCTGGGCGGGGGACAGCCAGCACTCCCCATCGTCTCCCACTCAGAGCATACCCAGGCCTCCTGTTTGGGGCCTGTAAGAGTCATTTGTTCTTTTTAATCCCAGATCCCTTCAGGAATCTGGTGATGGCTATAAACCCCTTTGCCCCAAAAAAGGGCCCACACGTGTCATTTTCAAACCCCTGGTAAGCCATTTCTCCAGATCTTTCAAGACACAATGGACTGATCTACCAGGCCCTTTAGGTACACCACCTCCTTTAATCTTCAGTACAACAGACATGTTAACATGGACCACACATGTTATAGAGACACTGTTCATGCCCTCAGGCAGGGACACTTCAGTTCCCCCCACACACAGCCCCTGCCACCATCTTTTTAGGGATTTCATGGTTCCCTTAAAGCCTGGATGGTCTGGATGCCTAGACATGTGCACACATTTAATGCTTTGTCTTTCCTTTGATCCAGTTCAGTGGTTCCCAAGTGATGGGGTAATAACAAGATTCACTGATGGGATTGCACGCGTGAAACAACATGTACCGTGCTTTGTGGTCTTTAAGGACATTAAGGGCAGCGCTGAGTGGATGTGAATCTCAGCATTGTCACCGACAGCTGTGAAAACAACCCCACTGTTTCTCCCTTAAATCTGGGGGACTGGAGATGGCTGACCTGTACGCAGTTGAGCCATCTTCAGTGTTCAGACTACCTGCCGGCTTTTCCAGCAGGATCTCCTTCCCCCCGCCAGGGAGTTCCTGAAAAGGCTTGGAAGGAGTCTCGCCCCAGTCCTGTTTGTGGGCACTGGGGTGGCTGTCTCCCTACCCAGTTCTCCCTCATTTTGCAGGTGACCATGAAGCTCCCTCTGATGAAGATCAACTTTGACATGGGCTCCCTGGTAGTATCTTTGGCCCATGGCGCCGTCATCTATGCGACCAAGGGCATCACTCGGTGCCTCCTGAATGAAACAACCAACAATAAGAACGAGAAGGAACTTGTGCTAAACACAGAAGGAATCAATCTCCCAGAGCTGTTCAAGTATGCAGAGGTAAGTGTCCCCTCCGACAGGCTGTCTGCTGGCCTGGGACAAAGCAGTAGCCCTCACCCCACATTGTCTCAGGACCCGGCCGCTGGGACGCTCGCTCCAGCCGATTTACTCTGGCCCTTCCTGAGCCGTTCATGCTTCCAGGCCACATTCCGCACACCAAGTGTGTGTGCCCTCATCCACCTCCCGGGAATTCCCGGCATGTTAGCCTCATTCAGGGCCCCAGTAAAGCACCCTGCTGAACTTATCCCACCCAGAGTCGCCTGGGCTAATTTGAGTCGTTTTTTCCTTGAAATTAAGACCCTCCCGAAGTAGAGTTGTAAGAAATCCTTGCTGCATCGCCTGCCTAGATGTTGCTCACTTTATCTGGTAAAGGGGGTCCCAGGGGTAGAGGTGCCCTGGCATTCCTGTCCCACCTGCTCACCAGCTCATCTGTTCTTTCTTCTGAACTGTGTCTCCAAGTTCTCCCACTTCACTGACTCTCCCAGAACCTTCTAGGTTTCCCCCACAGAACACTGAGGAACTGGGGCCCTCTAGCCTAACTCCCCAACAAGTCTACAGTAGGCTGGTAAAGCTCCCCCTGCCATGTACACTTCTGCCTCCACCAATGACCACCCTGTAAAGTCTCCTGCTCCCCTGAACTCTTTTACCAAACGCTTCCGAGAGGGTGAGCAGGGAGGATTGGCACCTGCCGAGAGTGCAGGGTGAGAGGCTTCTCCAAGACAGCTCAGCCGCAGCCTTGGCCGCTTGGTGAGGCCCAGCAGATGCCTGTGTGTCTGACCACACATGCACTCCATGCACCCTGGAGGGTGTGTAATGTGTCACTGCTGGGGGAACTTTCCTCGCTTCCCAAGGGAAGCCTTAATCCTAGTAAATAGGTCTGTCAGTTTAAAAATAAGAAGAAAAAATCCGTTTCTTCCTATTGAATCTAAAGCGTGTCTGAAGTTATCCCTGGATTTTTGTAATGACAATACAGACCTTGGGCCCCGGCCAGCGAGCCGTCAGCAGCTCTGCCTAGCCATTTCCTTCTGTTAATCCTGGGCCACCTCTTGACCACTTTGTCATCAACTGTACCAAGCTGCCAGACACAAGGAGAGAGAGAGCGGCCATGGGGAGATATGCAGGCAGAAGGGAGCAGAAGGCCAGGCCCTCTAAATAAATCCCTTCCTTCCTCTCTCCAGGTCCTGGATCTGCGCCGCCTCTACTCCAATGACATCCACGCCATGGCCAACACGTATGGCATCGAGGCCGCACTGCGGGTGATCGAGAAGGAGATCAAGGATGTGTTTGCCGTGTATGGTAAGAGGAGCTTGCAGATAATACCCTGAGGTCTGGACACCAGTCAGGACACCAGAAGGCTCAGGGCAGGAGGGCCAGGACCATGTCAGCCCAGCACCAAGTCAGTCCAGCACCAAGGCGAACACTGCAGCACGGGTGCAGTGAGTGCACCTGTAGGAGACTGCAGATCTGTGAAGAGGTGACATCTCCCATCATTGGGGCCGCTTCAGTGCTGTCTCATCTGCTGGTCCCTTAGAGGAAGCTCCTGATTGATAACTTGGCCCCATCCTGCCTTTGGGGTTTCAGTTCCCAAGTGAAAACAGTGCGGTTAGATCCTCATTTCCTGTGCTGCTGGAGGAAAGCGGGAAGCAGGATGCAGGGGTCAGGGAAAGATGCCCCAGACCGTGGGGAAGGGTTAAGTAGCGTGAGCAGATGGCGGAGCTGCAGGGGAGCCCGAGTCTGACTCCCGAGCCATGTGCTGATGTGGAGGCAGCCTGGCTTGTGTCTGCTGACTGTTCCCATGGTCACTGCTTAATCGCTTCTGATTTTACCTCCCATGTGACAGGCATCACGGTCGACCCTCGCCATCTCTCCCTGGTTGCTGATTATATGTGCTTTGAGGGTGTTTACAAACCACTGAATCGCTTTGGGATCCGGTCAAACTCTTCCCCGCTACAGCAGATGACGTTTGAAACCAGCTTCCAGTTTCTGAAGCAAGCCACCATGCTGGGTTAGTGTGTGGGCAGGAACCCTGACCTCCCCTCTCCTGACCACCCTGGGCACACTGGCCTGCCCATGGTCATCTTTCCATGGTTCCTTGCATACCAGTGGGATCTTGGGATCTGAGGGGAGCAGGGGCAGCTGGAGGGGGCTGAATAGCAGAACAACAGCTGCCTCTACGCTTTGAAGGAACAGGAAGAGGGCCTTCCCCTCTCAAGTGCTAGAGCGGGGTTGCCTCGTGATCCCATCAGCTTCAGAGACTCAGGACCCACCTGCGTCCTGAGGTTTCAGTGTTTAGCCCCACAGTCCCCTCCCAGCATTCCCGACTTCCACCTCAACACCCTAACAGGTGCTCTTGTGTCTCTGCCAGGATCCCACGATGAGCTGAGGTCTCCTTCTGCCTGCCTTGTGGTCGGGAAGGTCGTCAAGGGCGGGACAGGTCTGTTCGAACTCAAGCAGCCGCTGAGATAGCGGCACCATCTGCCCAGCTCCAAGGACCCTCAGGGAGGGCGTGGCCCAGCCCGCCTTCTGCATGAGAGGACCAGGAGACTGGAATCCAGGGCAGTTCCAAGTGACAGTACAGAGCACAGCAGCGACCTTGGGCCTGAAAACAATGGGTCTCTGAGCTGGCCCAGTTTCACCTGGAAAGTGACAAAGTTGCTCATCCTTGCCCCTCCCTGTCTCTGCATTTGTATCAAGGTTTACCAAGTCTTCTGAGTCCCCCTGAGATGGCTGGGGCCTCACCTGTGCCGCAGGAGGCCTCTGTGGCATAACCGCTAAGGAGAAGCTCTGATTCACTGAGAAGACCAAGGGGAGGCAATGCTTTGCTGCTGGGAACCCCAGGCACCTCCAGAGTAGGGAAGCGGGATTCTTTTGCTATGAGTGGCCAGGGACAACAGACAAGATTCCTGGGGGCTCCCGATGAGCAGGAACATGGAGCCTGCTGCCCAAGGCCTGCTCCTTCCAGCTGCTCCAGTCCCTGGGGGCAGAGTCCACAGAGAGTCCCCATCAAGACTTCTTCCCTGAGTCAAGTACAGGGTAGCACAGTCCTCCACCCACCCATCCTCTCTGCCCAGCCAGGGTGGCAAGGTGTCCTTCTAGACCACATCAGCCCCAAGGCTGGGGACAGTCGCTCCAGGGCGGCAGCAGTTCACTCCCGCACGTAGAACCCAGGTCACTGCTGGGGCGATTGAACAGTTTGCCTGACTTTTCTCTGCTGTCAGTTTGGTGTGGAGGCCTATGTTCTGCCCCACATGCCCCATAGGCCCTGCTTATGGGAAGGAACACAGGCCTCCACCCAGAGGACTGTGCCGCCCTGTACTTGGTCGTCCACATTCTGTCTCCCTCTACCACCAGCAACACATTTCCCTGGCATGGACAGAAAAGACAGAGAGGACTTGTGCAAAGGCTTTGTAAAACCAGAGGCTGCTGTTTTTGTCTACTGTTATTTCAGCTCAGGGCGGGTAATAAACATCATTGGAACTAGCTATTAGGAAAGAAAAAAACTTGGGTTTTTTTAAAACAATTTTTTCCCTTGATTTGCAGTTTCTGCATTTGGATTTGAGAACCCAGGACAGGGATTTTCTTGGCACAGTCAGATCTTGGGTCCCTCTTCCTGTTCTTTCTTGTGTGAGGCCTTAGCAGGAAGAGCTCAGCCTCTGCAGCCTCCTGCACCTCTGCCCCTGGCCTGCCTCTGCAGTGACCCCCTTCCAGAGCTAGCTGCTGGCCCTGTGGCCAGGAGAATCACAGGGCAGAAGCCTTTATGCAGAAGCTGTGCTTGCCTTGGTCTGGTTTGGGGAGGCTGCTGCTGTGACCTCGAGGGTAGGGTTGGGGATCAAGGGAGGCCTTGTTAAGGGAAAGTGACCATGTTGCTCCCTACAGACACACAATAGGACCCAGCCTGCACTTCCTACACCTACACTGGGGAAAGCCCAACAGAAATCAGTACATCCTAACAGGGTCTGCCAGGTTCACCAAGGCACGGCACAGAGGAATATGACAGTTTTGAGGCAGGCAGGAAAGGCCCAGCCTGCAGGGTAAGGCATTCATTCTTTGATTTAAAGGGCATATTCACTTGATGATTTCTACACACGCTGGAATTATGACAGATTGTCCTTAAAGGAGATCACAAAGTAACCTGGTGACTATGACACATGGTGAATGGATAAGTATTTGGTTCTGTGGGTTCCATCTCCCAGGCACTGAGGGCACAGAGGCGAAGGAGCGAGCCCTGCATATTGGCAGGGCTGTGACCCTCACGCTTGGATCAGACCTGCGACCTGTGTTGGGATGTGAGGGATGCCCTCCTGCCCCACCCATCCACATGGTTCCTGGGCAGCTCTGTTTTATTCCTGTTTGTTTCCTGATGGATGTGTATTAAGACAGCATGTCTGGTTTTTAAACAGACATTTGGGAGCTTGCACATCCTGATGAGCGAGGACTCTCACTGTGGTCACTTTAGGGGATTACACGCTCACTTTCGTGGTTCTCTATGCCCAGAAGCCTCTGAGAGTGGCCTTGGCAGTTTAAGGTGGCAGAGGCTTTGGAGTCTTCTCAGCACTGAAAGTGCCCATTGAGGATGCATTTGAGTTTTGGAAAGCAGGCCCAAGTCAAATCTGATGGATGGATTCAAGAACATGGATTAAGCTGCATTGTCATTTTTAATCAAAATGTAATGGAGATTGATCATCTAGTGGGGTTCACAAACTTTTCATGAGAGCTGTGAGTTCTTTTTTGAGACGGACTTTTGCTCTTGTTACCCAAGCTAAGTGCAATGGCACGATCTCGACTCCACTGCAGCCTCCACCTCCCGGGTTCAAGCAATTCTGCCTCAGCCTCCCGATTACCTGGGATTACAGGCATGCACCACCACCACGCCTGGCTAATTTTTGTATTTTTGTTAGAGATAGGGTTTCACCATGTTGGCCAGGCTGGTCTCGAACTCCTAATCTCAGGTGATCTGCCCGCTTCAGCCTCTCAAAGTGCTGGGATTACAGGCCTGAGCCACCGTGCCCGGCTGGAGCTATGAGTTCTTTCAGAATCCTGAGATGCCATTAGCTAGCCACTGTTTGGCCATCCTTCTCACGTTGCCCTTTGGGGTGATATCCTTACCTACTTGCTTGCTTCTAACAGATTTTTTATTTGTTTTGTAGAGACGGGTTTTGGTTTATTGCTCAGGCTAGTTTCAAATTCCTGGGCTCAAGCGGTCCTGCCGTTGTGGCCTCCCAAAGTGTTGGGTGGTGTGAGCCATCGTGCCTGGCCAGTTAATTTTTTTTAGTGTCTCTTTTCTGGGTTCTCACCAGAAACGCTGTCAGCATTCCCACAGATATTCCTGTGAGTCTTTGAAACATTTTCTATCCTGCATTCAGTAAGAATAAAACCGAGGAATGGATGAAGCACCTTGTGTCATCCCCAGTCTGGAACTTGAACCTTCCTTTCTCTCCACTTTGCCCTACCCCAAATAATATGTACAAATGTCTGTACCCACTGAGCACGAACTCCCCATTCCTTTCACTGCCCCAGCCCCTGGCAACTACTGTTCTACGTTCTGTCTCTGTGAACTTGACTTCTCTAGGTCCCTCATACACGTGGAAAAGTACAGCATGTCTTTTTGTGACCGGCTTATTTCGCTTAGCATAATGTCCTCAAGGTTTATCCATGCTGTAGCATGTGTCAGAATTCTTGCTTGAGGCTGCTGATACCTCATCATGTGTATATACCATATTTTGTTTAATCACTCATCTGTTGGTGAACACTTGGGTTGCCTCCACCTCTTGGCTGTTGCAAATAATGCTGTGAACATGGATATACAGATATCTGAGACCAGGACGGACGTTCACACCTGTAATCCCAGCACGATGGGAGGCCGAGGCAGGTGGATCATCTGAGGTCAGGAGTTTGAGACCACCCTGGCCAACATGGCAAAACCCCGTCTCTACTAAAAATACAAAAATTAGCTGGGCGTGGTGGCGTGTGCCTATAATCCCAGCTACTCAGGAGGCTGAGACAGAAGAATCACTTGAACTCAGGAGGTGGACGTTGCAGTGAGCTGAGATTGCGCCACTGCACTCGTCTGGGTGACAGAGTGAGACTCTGTCTCAAAAAAAAAAAAAAATCTCAGACCCTGCTTTCCTTTGAATATATACCTAGAAGTGGAATTGCTGGATCACATGGTAATTATTTAATATTTCTGGGGGAACTGCCGTCCCATTTTCCACAGCAGCTACACCATTTTATGTTCCCACCAACGGTGTACAGCAATTTCAATTTCTCCACATCCTTGTCCTTGGTATAGTAGCCACCCTAATGCATGTGAGATGCCGTCTCGTGGTTTGGTATGGACTGTGTTTCAATCAGATGTTGGGAGCCTTAAGTGTTCTGCACCTGCGGAGAGTTAGGAATCACGTAAGGAGTGTCTGTTGCTTGCCAGTCTTAAAATTTTTAGTTTGCACTTGAATCAGGGGCTATAGGAGTCCAGACTGCTCTTGAAATAGGACAGACTGGTCCTTAAAGGCTGGTTTTGTTGAGTCTTTCATCATTGAGTGATACCACCTCTGCAGATGGCTCAATGGGGCAGCCCCATACCACAGCCTGCCCTTAAGATGGTGTAGTTTAGACAGGTCACAGAGTTGCTGGGCCTACCGCAGGTCTCCTGACCCTGGTGCAGTTTCACTTCAATCACAACCACCAAAATAGTCAAAAATTCCAAAGTTCCTACACCATCAACCTCCACCCCACTTCTGTCCAGAGTCCACTTAGAGGCTCTCAGTTTTATACCTTGGAAACACTTAGGAAGCTTTTTAAAAAGATTGATTCTGTATTTTTAGTAGAGACAGGGTTTCACCCAGCTACTCAGGAGGCTGAGGCAGGAGAATCGCTTGACCTGGGGAGGTGGAGGTTGCAGTGACCCGAGATTGCGCCACTCCAGCCTGGGCGACAGAGTGAGACTCGGTCTCAGAAAAAAAAAAAGAGGATTGATTCTGGCCAGTCACAGTGGCTTATACTTACAATCCCAGCACTTTAAGAGACCCAGGCAGGAGGATCACTTGAGCTTAGGAGTTTGAGACTAGCCTGGGCAACATAGACCCCGTATCTAGAAAAGTTAGCCAGGTGTTATGACATGTGCCTGTGGTCCCAGCTATTCAGGAGGCTGAGGTAAGAGGAGCAAGTGAGCCCAGGAGTTCAAGGTCACAGTGAGCTATGATCGCACCACTGCACTCCAGCCTGGGTGACAAGAGTGAGACCCTGTCTGAAAAAAAGATTGATCCCAAGGCCTTGCCCAGAGATTCTGATTTTATTAGCCTGGAGTGTGACCTAGGCATTAGAAGATCTTCAAGAGAGTCTAAGGTGCAGCAGAATTGAGAGCCACGGACTTAGAAAAAGCCCTAAATTGTGGAAATGCATGGCCACCGTCACCACCTATCAATACGATGACATCTCAAGGAGTGAGTCATTGGCCCTAGGTTTCTGCAGTAAGATCTTAAGATCTGATCTCTGCCCTCAAGTGAGTACATGTGTGGTAAAGCTGTCATAGTGCCATGACAGATGTCTGCAAGGACTTTACAGTGCAGTCCAAAGATGCCACCATCAGCTCCACCTGGGGCTCAACAAAGCCTGAAAGAAGAAAGGGATGATGCTTCCAGAAAACTGGAGGCCTGCAGCTCTGCCAGCCCAGCACAGACAGGCCATTTGTCCAACTTAAAAGTCCCTGCCAGTGGGGGCAGAAGGAGGGAACTCAGCCAGCATTTCCTACAAACAGCTCCATGAGAGGTTTCCACTTAAAATGCTAAATCATAATTATTTAATAAGATTTGTACCTTAAGTTCTTTAAGCAGCATCGCTGTCCTACCACAAGTGGTCATCAAAGAGCAGGGTTTAACTCAACTCTGAGTTACCCAGCAGGGTACCTGGGTAACCACTTGGGTTAAGGTACCCAGCAGGCTTGATGTGCATGTGCACCCTGCCCCCTGATAGGACCTGGTTTATTCACGGGCTCAGGTGTCACTGCAGCTCCTCAGTGACTATCTTCGCGCAAGTTGGACTCAGTGGCCTGGGAGGTTTGTTCCAACCCACAGATGCCTGACCATTCCCATCCTAACCATTCCCTCCCCCATGCTGCATCCATCCAACCTTGATCTCCACTGTGTCCCAGGAACCCTAAGATGCACAAGCTATGTGGGTCCTGCCCTCACAGAACTTGTAGTCTTCTGCCCCAAACAAGACGGTTCCCCCTCATCATGATCAGGCCAAAAGTTAAGGTACCCAGCAGGCTTCATTTACATGCACACTGCCCCCTGATAGGATCATGCCTTGCACTGCTGGCTGCACTCTAGAGGGTGCTTTGTAGGAAGGACAGAGTGGAGAGGACAGTGGGGAGGTACTTAGCTGTTCAGCGGCCAGACGGGAGGGAAATTGAAAAAGAATCAAGAGTCCAGCCATCCCCTCCCCACCTTCTGCCCCCACTTCCACCCTGGCTGCTGGCTCTTTGCCCTTGAATATAGGTGATACAGGTGTGGGTGTGCGGTTCCAGTCACAGTGCTGCCTCTACGTATTTTGCAAGTTGGGGTCTTCCTTGCTCAGAAGGCCTGGAGGTCCTGCCAGATGCTGCCTTCCAGACTGGCTGCCTGCTGCAGTGTTCTCACGGGAGCCAAGGCAGCCCCGGACCTGTAGCCTCCCATGTGACAGTTTCAGACACCACAGTCCTCAGCTGGACCACAGTAAACACTTGCCTTCCCCAACCCATGATTCTTGCTTGGAAACATGAACCTGATGTTCCACGTGCATTCAGCCAATCAAACCTCAAGAATGTGATTGAGCAGTGAGGCTGCGTTCTGGGCAAGACACTGAGCTCTGAGATAAGACTTTTCTTGGAACCTCAGGCCCTCAACTTACAGTGGGACCCTAAGAAATGCACTTCAGTTTCCTTTTATGTAAAATGGTGATACAATTAATTGTGTTCATTAAATCGCACACAACTATACGTGTGTACCTGTATACTAAGTGGTTCTCAACTTGGGGCAGTTTTGCCCCCCAGGGGGTATTTGGCAGTGTCTCAAAGTTTTGGTTGCTACTGGAGGGAGGTGCTACTGGCATCTAGGGAGTGGAGGCTAGAAATGCTGCTAAACTACAGTCCACAGGACAGTCTCCACAACAAAGAACTGTCCAGCCCCACATATCAATAATGATGAGTTTGAGGAAACCCTGCCACATACACATAGATAGCAGGTTAACATTGTTTATGTTACAAAGTGGAATCATTTACATTTTAGCCACTCTGATAGATGAAACAGTGGCTTTTTTGGCGGGGGGG
>NW_016817889.1:563360-615345 GCF_001698545.2 Rhinopithecus bieti | reverse complement strand
GGGGGGGGGCGGGGGAACGGGGTCTCACTGTGTTACCCAGGCTGGAGTACAGTGTCGCAATCACGGCTCATAGCAGCCTTGAAGTCCCAGGACCAAGAAACCCTCCAAGTAGCTGAGACTACAGGTGCACAACATCATGCCCAGCTAATTTTTAAATTTTTTGTAGAGTCAGGGTTTCACCATGTTGCCCAGGCTCAAACTCCTGAGCTCACATGATCTGCTGCCTTCACCTCCCATAGTAAGCCACTATGCCCAGCCTCATTTGTACCTCAGTTTGCAATTCACTATTAATAAATCTAAGCATCTTTTCACATGTTTACTGGTTATTCTGATTTGCACTTCTGAGAACTGCCTTTGCCCATTTTTCTGTTGGGTTATTGGTATTGCTTTTGTCAATTTTAAAGAATTGTGTTTACTATAGATATAGATAACCTTTTGTCACTGTGCTAAACATTTTTCTCCCAAGCCAGGTGACGAATTTAGTGCAGTCCCTGCATTGTGTAAAACCTTGAGTAAAGATGTTAGCTTTTGGCCACCCGGGCCAGTGGCCACCTTTAGACTTTGGCTAGGGCTTCTAGAGCAGTTTTTTTTGTTTGTTTGTTTGTTTTTGTTTTGTTTTGTTTTGTTTTGTTTTTTGAAATGGAGTCTCTCTCTGTTACCCAGGCTGGAGTGCAGTGGCACGATCTCGGCTCACCGCAACCTTTTGGAGCATTTTCTAAGGTACATAGATTGATTGAAAAAGCACGGCTGGGCATGGTGACTCACGCCTGTAATCTCAGCACTTTGGGAGGCTGAGGCAGGAGGATCACTTGAGGCCAGGAGTTTGAGACCAGGCTGGCCATTATGGCGAAACCCCGTCTCTACTAAAAATACAAAAAATTAGCCAGGCATGGTGGCACACGCCTGTGGTCCCAGCTACTCAGGAAGCTGAGACACGAGAATCACTTGAACCTGGGAGCTGGAGGTTGCACTGAGCCAAAATTGTGCCATTGCACTCCAGCCTGGGCAACAGAGCCAGACTCTGTCTCAAAAATAAAAATTTTTTAAAAGGCAAATTACCCATTGTGACGGATAAGAAGACTACACTTACAGCAGCATGTCCAGTTGTGCTGGAGGGGACTGTGGTAAGAGCAGAAAATTACCAGAAGTCAGGAGCAACATGAAGCAGCCCTGCCGTCGTTCATGGCTTCTGCTCGGCTCACTTGCAAATGTAGGGGCTCACCTTGACCTGGAGCTCACCAGGTGCAGGCTGGCCCCAGTCTTTTATACCTGTTCATCCATCCACTCCTCACAACCACCCAGTGAGGGAGTACAGTGACTCTCCTCATCTTAGAGTAACTCACCCAAAGACATAGTCATCAAGTCGTGGAACAGGGATTTGAAGCCAAGCAGGTGTCTCCAGAGTCCGCGTCATTAATCTCCTCCCTGCGTCCACCCCCTTTGCTTGGACAAACCCTGATGCCAGGACTTTGTTAGAGCCTGCCCTGCATGTGGTACGGCAGGTAGATGTGAAGGCACCAAATGCCTCCCCAGGTCCTGGAACACCTCTTCTAAGGTATGTCTCTAGGAGGTACAGATGAGACTACTAGGAGGTGGGGTCTGCACTTTGTCAAGTTGGGGAGCTGGCAGCTCACAAGAGGTTAAATTAGAGCAAATGAATAACAAGCAGTCACCTTAAAGAACTGAGACTCCCAAGTGATGGCCCAAATCAAAGCATAAGTCAATATTGAAGAGTTTGAGGAAATAGTGCTGGGCTAACCCAAAGGGATCTTCCAGCCTTGGGGCTTTCCTGCAGAGAGGACCCAGCTATGGACTGTACCAGTTACGAAGAACCTTCATGATATCATCTCATCAAATCCCCACAGCCCTGTGACACATGTCCTGTTGGCCCCATTTCACAGTTGAAGAAACGGATCTAGCGGTGAAGGGGAGGCCAGGTCTCCTGCCCTTCTGGGAGCTGTGCCTTTGCATGGGGCACCTGTGGCATTGTCCTCGGGTTCTGACTGGTGCAGGGTGACAGCTCCTAGGTCGTGCTGATCAAAGTAGCTAGTTCTCTCCTTTGAAAATAGGAGGCCCCTGAGGAATGAAAGCCAGGTCGGTGAAGGAGGGAAGGGAAGGGCATAGAAGCCTGGAGGGTGGGTGCTTGGGAAGGTGGCCTGCAGGGCTCAGCATAGGAGGCAGAGTATTGAAAAGGGGAAATGGAACAACTTGACCAGCCAAGGCCAAAGTCACTCCGCTGCCCACAGGACGTCTGCTCTGCTCACTGTACTTCTCATCTGTCTTCCATCCCTGCCTCTGAAGACCTGGCCTGGGCGGGCACCTTGTGTTAGGCTGGCCGTGCCTGCCACAGCCCTGTTGCAGATGCTCTCCCACAGACCGGCTCCTCACCCAGCATCTTGCCGCCTGGGGACCACCCAATCCCAAGGACAGGGCTGCCTGGGCTCTCACAGGACCCGGCAAGCCGCCCTGGCCCCTGGCCTGGGACACGGTGTTTCCCTTCCACCCGCAGGCTGACTCGCTGGGATTCCTCCACATCCGGTCACACCACAGGCTGGGCCCCTGGGCAGCCGGCAACCATCTGGCCAGCCCAGCTCTAGACTCTCTATTCTAGGCCAAGACTCTGTCTTTTTTTTTTTCCTCTGTAGTCCCAATTTTAATGCGCAATTAAATATTGGACAGAAAAGGAAGAAAAGGGAAAAAAGGGAAGGAGGAGGGAATCCGTATGTCCACGGTCTTCAAAAATGAACATCTTTTTCTCCTTCATTTTCTAGAGCAGTGGTTCTCACAGTGAAGTCCCCAGGTCAGCAGCAACAGCAGCCCCTAAGAACGTGTTAGAATGCAACCCAAGCATGGTGGCTCACACCTGTTATCCCAGCACTTTGGGAGGCCAAGGCGGGCAGATCACTTGAGGTCAGGAGTTCGAGACCAGAAGGCCAATATGATGAAACCCTGTCTCTACTAAACATACAAAAATTAGCTGGGCGTGTTGGTGTGTGCCTGTAATCCCAGCTACTTGGGAGGCTGAGGCAGAAAAATTGCTTGAACGCAAGAGGCAGAGGTTGTGGTGAGCTGAGATGATGAGATCGCGACACTGCACTCCAGCCTGGGTGACAGAGCGAGAGTCTGTCTCAAGAAGAAGAAGGATTAGGAGAAGGCAGTAGGGGGTGGGAGAGGGGGAGGAAAGGAAGAAGTTGTTACAATGCAAATTATCAGGCCACACCCCAGACTCCTGAGTCAGAAACTGCAGGTTGGAGCCTGTTATCTGAATTTGAACACTATCTGGGGGATTTTCACTCATGCTCCAGTTTGAGAACCACTGCCCTAGAACTGTCATGAGGAAGCCATCTTACCTCTGGCCTGGCCTCTTTTTAGCTGTTTCAGCCCCAGAACTCTCCTGGGTTTGTGGAAATAGCTCCAGAGACCCTCAGCCTCTGCAGACCACAGCTCCTGTCAGCGCCCCAGTTTGACCCGAAGCGGGCTAGGCATGGCAGGTCTACAGCAGCAGCAGGTGCAGAGTGAGCCGCCGGCTTCTCTCTGCATTAGTTCATTTAAACTTCAAAACTGTCTGTGAGGTGTCAGGCGGGCTACACCAGCACCTCTGTTTTATACATGAAGGAAAGGAAGACTCGGGTGTGTTATCGACTGTTTTCCCGTGAGAACATTCCGACTCCTTGGGGACAAGGTCTGTGTCTGTGAAGCAGTTAAACAACTGGCAGAGAAGCTTTGTGTATCTTGGATGGGATGTGGGGCTCCCACAGATCCTCCTCCCCAGAGCCAGCTGAAGGGAGATCCTAGGACATCCAAGGGCCTGGCATCCTCCTGCAGCACTTCTGAGCAGCATTTTCCCAGACCCAACAAAGCCCACCGGCACCTTTGTCTTGTATGTTTAAAACTCCTGCCAGGCATGGTAGCTCACACCTGTAATCCCAGCACTTTGGGAGGCCGAGGCGGGTGGATCACGAGGTCAGGAGTTTGAGACCAGCCTGGCCAACATGGTGAAACCCCATTTCTACTAAAAATAAAAAAATTAGCCGGACATGGTAACAGGCACCTGTAATCCGTGCTACTTGGGAGGCTGAGGCGGGAGAATCACTTGAACCTGAGAGGCGGAGGTAGCAGTGAGCAGAGATGGTGCAATCGTACTCCAGCCTGGGCAACAGAGTGAGACTTTGTCTAAAAAAACAAAACAAAACAAAAATAACAGAAAATCTCCTCTAGAACCAGGAATCCCATTTTTGGGTCTATACACAAAATAACCCAAAGCAGGGACTCAGAGACAGATTTGCTCACTCATAGCAGCACTATTGACAATAGCCAAAAGGTAGAAACAACCTAAGTATCCATGGACCGATGCATAAATAAACAAAATGTTGTGGACACATCCAACGCAACCTTGTTCAGCCACAAAAAGGAATGAAAATCTGACACACACTACAACATGGATAAACCTTGAGGACGTTACTCTAAGAGAAAAAGCCAGACACAAAAGGACAAATACTATATGATTCCATGTATATAAGGTACTTAGAACACTCCAGTTCTTAAAGATAGAAAGTAGAATGGTGGTTGCCAGGGACTGGGGTGAGGAAGGAATAGGCAACTAATGTTTAATGGAGGCAGTTTCAATTATGAAAGATGAAAAAGTTCTGGAGATGGATGGTGATGATGGTTGTACAACAATGTGAATGTACTGAATGCCACTGAACTGTACACTTAAAAATGATGAAAATGATAACTTTTACATTATGCGTATTTTGCCACAATAAAAAATTATTGCAACCCCTTAATAATTCCCCCATCCACCCCAAAAAAAATCCTCCGGGTGTTGGGGCCATTTCCAGAAAAAGAGCAGCACGCAGATTATTCTGCAAACACTCTACACAGTCACGAGGCTCCATGACTCCACTGTGGCAGGAGAAGGAAGGGCCGGGACACTGGGTTTGATTTCCTGGGCCCCACTTTCTGGCCCTGTGACCTTCAGCAAGTGGTCAGCTGATCTCAGACCCCCAGCCTCCTCTTCTATAAAATGGACTGATAATATCTCAGAGTTCTCATGAAGACCAGGCAGGAAATGATTTGATTGCTTCTGGCACATGACAGGTGTTCAATATTGTTATAGTTATTTATGATGTTCCCTCAGCCTAGAATGTTCTGGCCCCTTCTCTACAGAGTAAGCTCCTGTTTATCCTTCAGAGACCCCTCTGCTTAAATCCCACCTCTTCTGTGAAGCTGTCATAGTCTGCAGTATCGTTCACCAGTACCGGCTTCCCCTCCCTGCCAGATGTTGGCATGGCCATTCGACTTGAATGACTTCTAAGAGTTGTTTAATTCTTTGCCGTGAATGACTTCTTTCCCTCTGGCCTGGTCACCAGTGCTGCTCCAGATGGTAGATGCTCTGGTTGCCTGGTTCCCAGGAGCAAAGCCCCAGCCAACTCACAGTGCACAGGCTGCATGAGTAAGGAACAAATCTCAGTGATTTAAGCCTCTGACATGCGGCTCTGACATGTGGGATTGCTTGTGACCCCAGTGTAACCCAGTTTAGGGCCACTCCAAGTGTGGTCTTCCTACTGCCAGCATCAGCAGGCCTTGGAGCATGTTGGAGATGCACACATTGGACCCCACCCCAGACCTAATGAACCAGCCTCTCCATTTTCTCATCAGGTGGTGCATGCTGAGCATGACTTCTCTCCCACAAAAGCACTTAGTGGTGGTGATTTCCCCCAACTCCTCCATGGCCTCTGCAGCAGGCCCTCCTAGTTGCTTCCTCAAGATCTAGCCTCTCCTTCTTCCTTACTGAGAATTCAGATTTTATTGGTGATGTCAGTGTGCTCAGGTTAAAATATTGTTGCCCAGACTCCTTGGCAGCTAGGGGTAGTCATGTGACCCATTTCTTTCTCTGGACCAGAGGAAGGCACTGAATGAGACTTCGGGGAAAGGTTGTTCAAAAGGATAGGCTTAGGTGGCAGGTGCTTCTGGCCTTTGACTTTGTTTTTCCCTTTCTTCCTGTCTGGAACTTGGATGTGGTGGTGGGGTGTTATGAAATGATCCCAACGACTTAAGCCTCCTTGTATTCACACTGTCAGGTAGGCCCCACCAGCATTGAATCTGGGCTGGCCTGTGACTTGCTTTGACCAACTGAATGTGGTAGAAATAAGATTCGGGGACTTTTGTTCTGTTTGGAACCTGGGACCTTCCCAGGCTTGGGAGTCAATCACATCTCTGTCAAGGGGAGAACCATTCATCCAACTCATCATCATCTGGGCCAGAAACTGGGGAGTAATTCACCTCTGCCTCTTCATCTGCAGCCAGTTGGTGACCAGGTCCATCCCTTCCCATGGCCCACATCTACCCTAGGGTTGATCCATGGAACAGCTGCCTCTTGATCTCTTGCATATTCATCACCCTTCCTACTGCTCCTCCCCACTTCTACTGATCAAGCCTGCACAGAGCAGTCAGGTAGCTCTTTCTAAATGCAAATCTGAAGATCATTCCTCAATGCTCTTAGGGTAAGTCCCAAGGCCCTGGCATGGCCTATATGGCCATAAATGATACAGAGGCTATTGCTCTCTGATTCCATCTCTAGATACACCCCTCTCTAAATACCATGGCCTCTGGACACACCATGCTACTCCCTGTTTCTGATACAAGCTATGCCTGTTAATACTCCCATGCCTTTGCCCCATGGCTTCATGATGATTCAATGTCTCAGCCTGTTTGGGTTGCTGTAACAAAATACCACAGACTGGGTGGCTTAAACAACAGAAATTTATTTCTCACCATCTGCAACCAGAAGTCCGAGATAAAAATACCCGCAAGGTAGTTTTTATTCTGAGGTCTCTTTCTTTGGCTTATAGGCAGCTGCCATCTTGCTGTGTGTTCACATGGCCCTTCCTCATTCCTCCACAAGAAGACAGAGGCAGAGAGAGAAGAAAGGAGAGGGAGCACAAGCATGTGCTGGCACACTCTGGTATTTCTTCTTAGAAGGACATTAATCTTACTGGATCAAGGCCCTACTCTAGGACTTCATTTAACCTTAATTACTTCCTTAGAGGCCCCATCTCCAAATACATCCACACTGAGTGTCAGGGCTTCAACATATGAATTTGAGGGGGGGACGCAGACATTCAGTCCATTATATTCAATTAGGGATGGCTGCCAGGGAACTCTAAGCATC
This sequence comes from Rhinopithecus bieti, assembly GCF_001698545.2. Lineage (NCBI taxonomy): Eukaryota > Metazoa > Chordata > Mammalia > Primates > Cercopithecidae > Rhinopithecus > Rhinopithecus bieti. The sequence goes on along the minus strand of NW_016817889.1, from coordinate 608,171 downwards.
ACAGCAGGCTGTGAGGTAGGGATGAACCATCAGAGACAGTTGAAAGTCTCTCGTGAAGGGTTCACCCTTCTCCTTCCTCCCACTGTACAGGATATGCTGCATCTGTCTTAGAGATGCTGTGCAGATGCCTATACTGGGGTCTGTCTGGATTACAGGTAGCTCTTCCTGCCACTGTCCCCTAGAACAACTGAGACTTCTGCCCTTCCTGCCATCTCCACTGCCTGCACCCCACCCATCCCAGCACTGCCACATCACCCTCTGGCTGCCATCACTTTGAATGAGAAGCAAATAGATTCAGTGACTTCCAATCCTGCTAGAGCAGGGGAGGGATTGATTTGCCTTCTGACTGGAGACAAGGGGGCCCATGTTAACCACTGCAATGTCACAGGCAAATCAAGAGCAGGCAAAGGTGTCTGCAACTGGGGAGCGAGGTGCTGTGGGGAATAGAGAAAGGTATTCAAGACTCAAGTACTTAGCATCATCAAAACCATAGAGATGGAAAGCAGAATGGTTGCCAGAGCCTGGGGGAAGGGGAAATGGGGAGTTAGTATTTCATGGGTACAGAGTTTCAGTTTTACAAGAGGAAAAGGGTTATGGAGATGGATGATGGTGAGAGTTGCACAGCAATGTGAATGTACTTAATGCTACTGAACTATACAGCTAAAAATAGTTAAGAAGGTCATTTTTATATTATGTGTATTAACTACAGTAAAACAAATTTTTTGAGAATAAAAAAGACATGCGCTAGCTGTTAGAATGCAGCTCACATGATTGTAAACGTGCGTCTGAGTGTGTGGGGGGGCCTGTTCCCCTGCCCCCATGCTCAGTCAAGCTTCTTCCACCAGCAGCGCATGGCCAAGCCCCCTGGGGACAGCTGCAGGTGGGCATCCTGCCCTGGACGTGCTCCTGCTCTGGTTCTGCTGCAGCCTCTCCCCATTGGACACTAATTCTCAGCCAGTGACCCCTACCTAGCCCTGTGAGATGTACTCCTCGAGGCCAGTGTGGGCTGCAGGACCATCCTGGGTTAGCTGCGTGTTGGGAGGGCCAGAGGGGGGCAACTCTGTCTAGGTGGAAGATCAAAGGCAGGCCTTCCAGGTGAGGGTGCAGGTAATAGGCAAAATAATGTGTGAGCATGTGCAGGACAGCACATTCTCTCCTTTGCTTGAAGTGGAAGGTGGGAGCACAGGGCAGAGGGTAGGGGGTGGGGAGACCCAAGCAGGAGTAGGTTGTTAGGGCTGGACCGGATAGTGAAGAGACAGCCCCAGAAGCCTGCTCTCTTTGGCTCGCAGCCTTGAGAAAGGAGCAAGGGCTTCCTGCAGCCCATTCACACAGGGCTCCATCTCCTCACTTGGGGGCAGTGTCTTATGGTCACTGCTGGGAGAGAAAGGAACAGGGCCTAGCTCTGCTCAGGACCCAAGAGGGCCTAGAGCCCCGCACTCAACAGGGGACTGGCCTTCAGCAAATTTCCCAAGGATGAAGAAAGTCTGGGAAAAGCCTGTGATCATTTCCCAGGCCCCTCACAGGCCTCCCAGGAGACCCATGCAGAGGGCGCTGGCCTCTGCACGTCTCCAGCATTTTCCTGGAGTTCACACTTTCCCAGCCAAGAAGGACGTCAAGTGCCTGGGAGCAGAGTCACAGAGGTGAGGACTTCCTTGGCCCTGCCCAGATGCCAGTGCCCTGGGGGAACAGCTCCCTGCCCAGGAGCTGGTGCCATCAGAGGTGCACTAAGAGGCAGCCAGGTCTACCTACACTCAAAGCCTGCCCTTTGGCGTGCCCCAGTCCTGTGAGAAGGATCCTGAGTGACTCACTTTATGAGGCTCCTTGCTCTCCAACAAAGCTGTTTAACATTTATTGCATTGTAAAAATTGAGCTTTTTCACATCTGTTTCCTGGCCTCCTACTGTGTCTTCTACAGTGGGCTCCCAGAGTGGGGACTAGGGGGAGGCAGCAACAGCAGTTGTGTGACATCTCCCTCCCTACTTTGCAGCCCCTCTGCTTGCTCTGCCTCCCTTACTGACAAAACCCCAGTTTCAATCAGGATGTAATATGTTCAGCTATAACTGGCCTAAACCAATCATAGCAACCCCAGCCCCTGTGCTCTTGACTGGCCAGACCCTGATCAATGGCATGTAAGTCGCTTCTGGGAAAATACCTAGTTACATCCATAGGGAGAGGTTCATCCCCTCCTTCCCTTGCCTCTGTGTACCGTCCTGTGCAGGTGTGGAGCTGGGGCAGTCACCTTGCTGCCACTGGAATGCCTAGAGATTGGCAGAGGCTTTGCTGACCTAGGGCCCTGTCATGGTTGAGTCGTTGTGACCCATTTTTATTCTGCATTTTTTTTTTGGGGGGGGGACGGAATCTCACTCTGTTGCCCAGGCTGGAGTACAGTGGTGTGATCTCGGCTCACTGCAACCGCTGCCTCCTGAGTTCAAGTGAATCTCCTTGACTGAGCCTCCTGAGTAACTGGGATTACAGGCACCTGCCACCATGCCCGGCAAGTTTTTTGTAGTTTTAGTAGAGATGGGGGTTTCACTGTGTTAGGCAGAATGGTCTCGATCTCCTGACCTTGTGATCTGCCCACCTTGGCCTCCCAAAGTGCTGGGATTACAGGTGTGAGCCACCAGCCTCACCTCTGCATTGTATTTTAAAGTTAATTTGCTGTCACCACTCTTACATTTTACGAGGAAGACTATGCCTTTCACCATGTTCCTAAATTTAAGAAAACCTTTACAGTCCTCTTTTATGAGATGGTTAAATTTATTCCTAAGTATGTAGAAGACCTTAAACCTATAGCATTGTGTATAAGTTTCCTGTTGCTACATATCAAATTGCCACAAATGTAGTAACTTAAAAGAACACACATGTATAATCCCAGTTTCTGTAAGTCAAGAGTTTTGGCACAGTTAAACTGGGTCTTCTGGCCAGGATCCCGCAAGGCTGCAGTCAAGGTGTTGACGGGGACCATGATCTTATCTGAGACTTGCTCATTTTCGGCAGGTCCCTTGCAGCTATAGGTCTGACACTCAGCCTCTAAAGACTGCTTGATGTTCCCTAACACATGGTCCTCTCCACAATATGGCAATTTGCTCCCTCAAGGCCAAGGAGAAAACATCTCTGCTGGTTCTTCTGACTCTGACATCTAGACCCTTTTTTAAAAAAATTGTGGCATAATGCACATAACAGAAAATTGACCATCTTAATCATTTTTAAGTGTACAGTTCAGTGGCATTAAGTACTTTCACATTGTTGTCTCTGTAATTTTAACTACTTTAGGTACCTCATATAAATGGAGTCATACGGTATTTGCCTATTTGTAACTGGCTTATAGGCCTTCTATTAAATGGCTCACATAAACTGACCTAATGGTCATCCACCCAAGAAGATAATGTTCCAGGCTGGGCACAATGGCTCACCCCAGCACTTTGGGAGGCTGAGGCAGGTGGATCATCTGAGGTCAAGAGTTCAAGACCAGCCCAGCCAACATGGTGAAACCCCATCTCTACTAAAAATACAAAAATTAGCTGGGCATGGTCGCACATGCCTGTAATCCCAGCTGCTCGGGAGGCTGAGACAGGAGAATCACTTGAACCCAGGAGGTGAAGGTTGCAGTGAGCTGAGACTGCACCATTGCACTCCAGCCTGGGCAATAAGAGCGAAACTCCGACTCAAAAAAAAAAGAAAAGAAAAGAAAAGATAATGTTCCTTTTTATCAATTAAAGTCAATTGATTAGGAATCTTAATCACATCTGCAAAATCTCTCTACTTTTGCCATATAATGTAACCTATTTACAGGAGTGACATCCCATTATATTCACAGGTCCAGCCTGCACTCAAGGGGAAGGGATGATACAGGGTGTGTACACAGGGGGCAGGAATCTTGGAGCTCATCTTAGCAGCCTGCCTACCACAGTGGCCTCTGAGGCCTTGCATGGTCTGGCCCATATGTCTGTCTCCCTCTGATGTGATCCAAGCCATTGTCCTCATTGTCTGCCCTCCTTTGGCCACACTAGCCTTCCTTTGCCCGAAGTATCAACCTCTGGAAAGAAATAAGTTGTTCCCATTTCTAGAACACTTCCCCTAACTCTTCACCTGGTTAATTCCTACTCATTTTTTAAGTCTCAACATAGAAAGTCCTCTAGATGTTCTCAAAACTAAATGAAGACCCTACTATATCCTTTCAAGATATCCTGTACTTTTTTTTTCTTTTCTTTTAGACGGAGTCTCCCTCTGTCACCCAGGCTGGAGTGCAATGGTGCGATCTCGGCTCACTGCAACCTCTGCCTCCTGGGTTCAAGCAATTCTCCTGCCTCAGCCTCCCACATCCTATACTTTTAATTCAAACACATATCACAGTCTGTAATTCAACATTTATCGGTGGGATTATGTCTTTCATGTGAGTCTCCCTACTAGATGGAAATCTCTATTACAGTAGAACCCATGTTTGTTTTGTTTGCCATTGTATCTCCAGCCCCTTGCATAGCACCTGGCACTTGAGAGGATCTCATTAAACATTGGTGGACTGACTGACAGGCTGAATGAATGGAAAAAAATATACCAAGGCAGTCACAACCACAAATTGCTTCCCCATTAATCCTTAGAAGCAGGAAGCTGAACAATGTTCTTGGTAGTAGAATTCACCACTCCTTATATTAGTGAAGACACAAGTAAGGTGACAGACATCTTGAAATACAGTGACTACAAAGGCTCAAATAAGACAGAAATCTATGCCTTGCCTATGAAATTGGTCAGAAGTAGACTGGCAGTACAAGGTGGGATGGCCATTTGGTTTAATGAGGTTGTCCACATCACCAAAGCTGCTCTCTCACCAGCACCATGTCCACAATGCAGTCCACAGGACAGAAGAAAAGGGGAGGATGAGCCATTTACTGATAATAGTGTGAGTTGCACACATCACTTCTGCTCACATCCCATTGGCTCAGACTTAGCCACATGATCACATCTTGTGGAGGATGAGCCATTTACTGATAATAGTGTAAGTTGCACACATCACTTCTGCTCACATCCCATTGGCTCAGACTTAGCCACATGATCACATCTTGCTGCAAGCGAGGCTGGGAAATGAAGTCTTTACTTGTGCAGCCATAAGCCCAGCTTAATCTCAAGACTAAATCTATTAGTACAAAGAAGGAAGGGAGAATCCGTGTTAGTTCCTGCTGTCCTCATGCCTGTGTAACTCTTCTTTTCAAATACACTTTCTTGTCTATTATCTCACTTAATCCTACAGGTTAAATGTGTGCTGGTCTTAGGAAATGCATATTCACATAATAGCTGTGACTCACTTTGCAAGCTTAAAAAAAGTATCTGTTGCATTTTCCCCATTAGTTGCCTGAGCACCCATTTGCATATATTAATAGGGAGGTCTGGCATCTCTTATTTTTTTTTAAGATAGAGTCTCGCTCCACGCCCAGGCTGGAGGGCAGTGGCATGATCTTCGCTCATTGCAACCTCTGCCTCCCATGTACTTACACCTCATCGAGCCCCCAGTCACATATGGGAGGGAGGCAGTGGCTCAAAGGTATGAACTGGCCAAGGTCACAGAGCCAGCCACCAGACAGACCGTGGTGTCATGCCTCCCGGCTCTGACCACCCTGATTCTGATGTGTCTATGCTTGGTCCCCACGTCTCACCCAGAAGGCTGACTTTGGTCACCTTAAGCACTTTCTTCTGATTAACACCTCTTTGCTTCCAAAGTCATTGCCATTATTTACTGTGAAAGGTCCTTCTCTCTTTAGCCTGTCCTTTGGAGGGACTGACAATGCTGTCCGGGCATGGCTTCATTTATTGTCTGTGAGTGTTCATCCAAGAACTACCTGGTACGTTGATTCATTCATCATGGGGCGTCCTTCCACTCACATTTCATTGGCCAAAGCAGTTTACATGATAGCATCTAACTTCAAAGAAGGCAAGAAAATACAACCTTACTATGGGGATGAGAGGAGGAAAAACTGATTATCTATGCACCACACTAATGACTATCACGGCTTTTATGAGAGGATTCCTATGTGCTTTGTGGAAACCAATGTATTTCACCTAAAATTCTTCAAATCTGTGTCTATAGTAAATCTCTAACGGATCAACTTGTTGACTCTGTGAGAAAAGAAAATGAGATTAATTTGACATGATATATTCTTGGTAAATTTATATTGGCTTCCAATGATATATATTTTTTCTTTTAACTTAAAAATGCTCCAATTTAAATTATTTTTATTTCTAATTTATATTCTGTGTAGTCACAACCTAATGTTTAATGAACCATTCTAGAATTTTCCCAGGGAGAGACAGAAATCTACAAGTCTGTGGTTTCTTAATGCATGTGTAATTAATTGCCGCAAAAAATTAATTGCATTATATTCACTGTTAAAGTGTTGTAAAGGCCTTTGTTACAGAGGACTCTGTTGCTATGGTCAAAGTAATTGCAACTCAAGATTGAATGAGCAAAAGAATTATGAATCCTCAAAGCCCTGTGTGTGTATGTGTGTGTGTGTGTAGCCAAAGATAGTTGAAACCAACTGACGCTTAACCTCAAAAGCAGCAAAGACTTGGACTTTCTATATGGGCAAAAGGAGACCTGGGATCCCACAGCATTCACAAGGTCAGGTCAGGACTCCCCATCTGAAGACAGGCTGATTGTTCTGTGAAGGCACCTCCCAGGGGAAGTTCTTCCTGATGCTTGCTTAAGGTCCCCAGTCTTAGCCTTTGATCCAAGCACTCAGATGACACAACCTGGGGCCCCAGATTTTTCTGTCAAGAGAGAGTGACCGGCACCATCATGTGATGAAACCAGAGGCCAAAACCAGGTAATCAAGAGGCCTGAAGAGAAGGTGATGCTGCCTGGAGCCACAGGGTCTCCCTTTAGCTCCTCTGGGATGAAGTTGGCTATGCATCTGTGCAGTGAGGCACACAGAGGGTCCTCTGTGTGTCCCTGAATGATATTGAAACAGGACAGCGCAGAGGCTGTAACTGGAATAGGAACATGGTTCTCCTTCCATCAGCTCTTCCTCCTTGATCTCGGAGCACTCCCACTTCAAAATGGCAGGGGTTCACCTTGAGGAGTCACCTCCGGCTGAGTGGGCAGGGAAGGCCTTAGCTGGGTTGTGGGATTTGGACGGCATGTTGAAGAACAGATGGAGAGAGTGGGAGCAGGGGTTGCAAGGTCAGTGAGGAAGATCTGATTTGTCAGGTGTGGGAAGTTCCTGAAATAGGAGGCAGACCAGAAAGTTGAGAACTGCTGCAGAAGCCTTGAATGTCAGACTGAAGTGTTCAGACACTTCAACAGGAAGCCATAAAACGCTTTGATCTGGGGCTTGACATGTGTAGATCTGGGTCAAACCAAGACAAACTTGACAGAGGGCTGTGGAACAGACAGGGAAAAAAGAGAACAAAGACAGGGCCATAGGCTATTGTTGTAGTCAAAGCCAAAAGTGAGGTATCCATGAGCCAAACTGCCAAAGGAAAGGAAAAGACAGGGATTCCAGTGACTAATCCTATGAATTTGAGAGTGAAAAATACTTAGAAGTTGGCAATTTAAAAATATCATCTGTCCACAACCTGTATGATGCTGAAATTTTAGGCATCTGTGTCCCCAGAAAAAGAGAGAGCCCTGACCAAATTGATAGCATATTTCCACCTCTTTCCCATGGTCACATTCTCCCAGGAAAATGAAGTTTCTTACAAAAGAAGTAACTCCACCCAGTGCACGTGCATTCTTTTTCACTCTAGCAGAACGAGTATCTTCTCAGTTCTATCTTATTGCTAATGTTTATCTCAAACCTAGAGCTCTTCATCCACTTCCTACGGGAGCCACAGTGGGAGGTGGGGCAAAGAGACAAAGCTGACTCCCCCTTGATCTTATTGCATCAGTCAGAGTCCCAGCAGGAGACAGATGCCAATTCAAAGTTACAGTTCAGTCGCTGGAGAGAACACAGTGAGCAGACGCTTTACAAAGACATGAGCAAGATGGAAAACAATGAACAAGGGTGGTGCGGCACCTCTGGGATAGTAACAGTGGGGAGCTATCACCACCCTAAGCGTGAAGGACCAAAGTGGGAATGTGGCATTAAGAATGCACACAGATAGCACTTTCGGAGGTCGAGGTGGGCGGGTCACTTGAGGTCAGGAGTTTAAGACCAGCCTGGTCAACATGGTGAAACCCTGTCTCTACTAAAAATACAAAAATTAGCTGGATGTGGTGGCGGGTGCCTGTAATCCCAACTACTCAGAAGGTGGAGGCAGGAGAATCACTTGAACCTGGGAGGCGGAGGTTGCACTGAACTGAGATAATGCCACTGCATTCCAGCCTGGGCAACAGAGTGAGACTTTGTCTCAAAAAAAAAAAAAAAAAGAACAACAACAACAACAAAAGAAAGCAGAGAGAGCTACAGCCAAAGGAGGGGCTTGCTGGAAAGGGTGCCATGGCCTTCAGTAGAGGAACCAGACACTTCACCACCAAGCCACCCCCCATGGCAAAGAGGGAAAACAATAAGTACCGGGGTGGCTCTTTCCTCCTGCCCTCCTATTCCCTGCTGCTGGCCACGATGGGCTGAACTCAACCAGAACCCAGAAGGTATGGGAGCTCAGTTGACATGGTTCCTACAGGCCAGTCCCAGGATCAGGGCAAGGTGGAGAAGAAAGGAGAGCAAGTGGGTCTGGAGGGACAAACGAAATCTTCAGCATGCTAATATTGATGTGCGAAACCAAGCAGCACAACAGAAACCTGCTATCTTTCACTGAGCTCTAACCATGGACCCAGTGTGAGGAAATGATGTCAGGCGAAAGCTGGGGCTCTGAGTAAATGGTTTGTATAGACAGGAGCCTACCATTGAGGCCCTGAGGGAAGCAAATACCCGAGAACAGGCAGAGACAGAGGGAGAGAAACTGCAAATCCCTTTTCTAATTCGTGATTCCAGTTCTCTGAGAGGTTTTGCGGCCTGTTTCCGTGAAAGTCTCCTGATTTCAGAAAAAAAAAAATGTCCATTTTACACAAGGCAGAAATAGAAACTTCCTCAAGTTTGTAGTATACCCAAAGTTTCCAGTTTCAAGTACACCCAAAATTCTTTGGTTATAAGAAATAGAAACTTCCTCAAGTTTTAGATGAAGTATACCCAAAATTCTCTGGTTATATTCTTTGGTTAAATTCTTGGTTATAACCAAAGAATTTTTGGTATACTTCATCTAAAACAAGAACCTCAAGCATGCTTAATTTCATCTAACCCATGACCCTGAAAAGGAGACATCCTTCCCCTTGTTAAAGAAGAGGGAATTTAGGATCTGAGTAAGATAAGGTGAACCTTATCCTGGGAGGCGGGACTCACACTCGGGTCTACCCAACTGCAGCACTGAGGAATTTTCTAGGACTCCACAGGCAGGCAAAGCTGGCCAAAAGCAACATCCAAAGCCAGGAGAGAACTCCACCCCCAACCAAAACCACTCTGTGAGGAAACTGGGGTCTCCATCTGGTTTCAAGCAAGAACATCCTGGAGTTCTGAAGAGCTCGCAGGCGCGGCCACCCAGCACCTAAGTAAACGTGGGACAGGGAGCAAGAAAGGGACTGACCTTGGACCCGTGAAACCGCAGCCCAGTTTCCCCAAGTGCTCCTAGGAAAGCAGTGTATTTGAAAGTGCCGTCATTCCTTTGCTAAATGCCAAGGACAGAGTGGGCTGTGCATGGGTGCTCCCCTTCCCCACACAGCCACTGCTCCCAGCCCCAGTGAGAGCCTGAGCTCTTGGAGTGAGGGACCCCTCGCCCCCCTGGGTGGGCTCTCCAGCCTCCCTCTCTTGTCCCCACCCCCAGACCCACACCCTGTCGGCCTCCCACCTCAGAGTGGAAGGTGAGGTGAGGTAATGTCTCCGCTAACCCGCAGTGGCAAGGAGATGAAAAGAATCTCAGAAATGCTATGTTTAATTTAAAGCAGACCCAGTCTGCCTTAGCCAGGCTGTAATTTCACTCAGAATAACCAGATTGTTTTCTTGGACATTCCGGGCCACCCCTGTTAAAGCCCAACTGGAAAGTTAGGGGGGCCCCTCACTGGGGGCCACATGGCTGTCCAAAACTCATTCTCCCTTGGGCCAAGGACTCCTACTTTGGGGAAGGTCAGGGCCTCTCTGAGGGTCACTTAAAGGCCTCCCCTTGGCTCCCTGGCACTCCTCCCCACCCCGGCACCCCACCTCTAACTTGGTGCCCAGAGTTCTAAGGGTTAAAGTTTGCCACAGATGAGAACAGCAACACCATCTGTTCACCCTGTGTTCTCTGTGCCCAGTGTTGTGTCAAACTTTCTATTCAGTATCTTGCCAAATCCTTACAGCAACCCTATAAGGTAGGTAGAATTTTTTGTGATTCTCCTTCTACAGAGGGTGAAAGGGAGGCTGCATAAACTGTCCCAGTAGGTCAGGTTGGGATTTGAGCTCGCCCAGTTTTGGGTGCAAAGCCCAGGCTCTCTGGACTGCCCATCCCAATGGCCTCTCCCTCCTGGGGCTGAGGAGTTCGGGGGATATTTGTTTCAAGGGAGCTGCCCTTGTTGGCCATCTGGGTATCTGTGGAGGGAGTCGTTATGGGGACACCTGGGTGACAGCTGGAGGGAGGAGGTGCTGTAATCAATCGTGAGCCCTTCTTCCTTCTATTTGCTGACACCCCCACTTTGGGTAGAGTTGGGTTGGGGCCTTCCAATCTCTATGGGTTTTACTGCTTCCAAAGACCTGGCAGACTCCTGGTTTGTGATGATCAAGTCCCGGGTCAGAGCAGGGAGAATAGCCCATGAGGTCGGTGAAATGGTGCCCATTGGAGGGGAAGGCCCTGGCTTGTGATCTTGGGCAAGTCCCTCCTCATAGCCAGCTTCGGCTTCTCCTCTATAAAATGGTAAGTGGGGATGGAATGGGAGAGGGATGCGGGCCTTGATTTCTCAGGCCTCTTCTGGCCCTGACATTCTCTGACTTTATTCTGCCATGATCTACGCTGATGGGCCTTGGCCCAAGGAGACATGGGAGATAGAAGGAAGGCAGGCACTGGCAGGGGAGGGACTTTTGGGGAAGTTTCCAGGACTTGGGGGAGGAGAAAAGAATGAGTGGAGCCTGTAGCCAGAACCAGGCATGGGGTGGCCCAGATGGATTTATTCCAGAGCCGTTTCCCAGAGCCTGGCCTTCTTCCTGCAGGCCTGAGGGACACTGTGGCTGGCTCAGGGCATGAGGCTGCCCCAAACAGAGGGAGGGGCCTCTCTTTTCCTGGTGCCCCCTCCACTCTCAAGGCTCAGAGCAACTAAGAAATGAGCTCTCTTTCCTCACTACTGGGGCTGCCTTTGATTTCACAGGAAATAAGGAATGGGCCCAGGAGGGCAGGATCCCAGGTGTGGTGGTGGGTTATGTGGCTGATGAGACCCCTCTGGCTCCCCAGGCCTGGCCCGCAAGAGGAAAGCTCGTGTTGCTGATGGGGTGGAAGCCAGGAGCTGCAGGCCTGAGAAGGGGCTGATAAGGGGCTGCTCTCACTGCTCAGGGGACAATGAGCTTAGTGTGGGAGGGCTGGGCTGTTGCTTTCCCTCAGGGCTCCCGGGAGAGGTTTCCATGGCACCCAGAAGCTGATTTGGCCATAAGTGACAATGGAGACATTGTGTGGGGGTTCTTGAGCCCCACCTCTCCCCTGGGGTGGGGAGGAGGGGGTGCGAGGCAGGGGAGCTGTCCCTCTGGCCCTGCAGATGCCCCTGTGCACTGCGCTATGAGATGGGACCAGGGCCTCCGAAGCTGCCCACCTCCTTCCTCTTCTTCAGGAAAGGGTGGAGCTGTTGGGGGCCTTCCCAGAGCAGACACTATATGAGATCCTAAATCCAGGCATGTGTTCCTCAGGAGTTGCTCACCCGGGAAGGGAGGCAGACAGGTGACACATGCCCTCTTTGTGCCTTTTTCCCACACTGAATCAATAGGTTGTCTCTCTCCTCTTCCAATTCACATGTAGGAGTGACAAGACTCAGCCGGGGTGACAGAGTGAGACCTTGTCTCTAAATTAATTAATAAATTTAGCTTGGAGACTCCTGCATGCCTCACCTAAACACTGGTCAATCCATGGGTTGGCCAGTGCCCGTTGACCTGGGTAGCTTGGGTCAGACAAGTGAGTGGGGTCATGATACTCTCCCTCTCAAGAATGTGGCCTTCAAGACTCAGAGGAAAATTGCCTCTGGTGGAGACACTGGTTCCACTTGGACTGGGCATGGTGCTACCCAGACTCCTCCAGGACTGAAGGGCCTGCAGCCCAGTGGTCGTCCCTCAGTTCAGCCCTCTTTGGAAGAAATTCAACCCAAATCCAATGAATGGTTAATACAGAGCATAAAGGCCGGGTACGCTTGTCCCAACTCACGGCAGCTCTCAGCGTCCAGCCCAGCTCCAGAGCTCCTCCAGGGTTTGGCCAAGGTCTTTGTTGGGACTGTATCACAGCCCAGTTTCTCCCACCGCCACTCCCTCCTTCTCCTTGTGTGTCCTGACTCTGGGGCACACAATGAACTCTCTACCCACCTATGTCCATCTTAGAGTGTTTCCCCGGAGACAGGAAAGATGCCACAGGGAGGGCAGGAAAGAGGATGCATAATTAGGCCTCTCACTGGTCTGCCCCTTCTGTCCCAGCTGAGTCCTGCCTCTTCTGCAGGGGGTGGGGTGGAAGCAACTCCTCTGACCTTCCTGCATGTCTGTCCTAGAGAACGGTTGCCCAGCTCTCAGGGTCTCTAAATGAAGAAGTCAAATAAGTCACAGAGAAGCAAGGTCAGATATATTGCCTCTCTGGGCCTTAGTTTCTTCATCTATAAAATGGATCACTGCCACATCCTTCGTAGAATTTAGGGGAAGATCCAGAAAAAGAACATTAAGCTACTAGTTTAAGGCTTTCTTATTCTGCTGGGTCTGAAGTCAGTCATCGATGGGCTAGAAAAACAAAAGAGCCCCAATGATCGTCATGTATAGTCCCAAAGATTCCCAGGACAATAACCATCCACTTCACCATTTCCCCTGGAGTGAGTGTGCTTAAGGACCCAAACACTACCAGTGACTCTCCTTGACAGATGGTATCATCCATGCCAGGTGGCGCCCCGAGCCCTCTTCATCCTCCTTGTGCCCACTCATGTTGCAGAGAAAGAACTAGAGGTCAGGGATACTCGGCCTGGGTCAAACAGCTGGTACACTGTGGAGCCAGTCCCACCCAGGGTGTGTGACCCCCAAGCTTTGGTTTGGGTAGAGCCCAAGCTTTGGTTTGGGTAGAGCCATTGCAAAAGGGACTCAAGGTGGGAATCAGGGTCAGCTGCACCCTGAGAGGATCTTACCCGATTTGCAGCCAGGGATGCTCCTCTCATCTTTTGGGGAACTATTGGGAAAGGAACTATTGCCCAATTTCCCAGGATTTCTCTGAATTCCTGGATATTAACTCCTCAGATTCCACATCTGGGGGATGCAGAGATGTGCTGAAGCTAGCTCATACCAGCTCAGAAAAGCTGACCATGCTCCTCCCTTCACAGTTCCACACCCACACCTTCATGTTAGTCACCACAGTGAACTGGCAATTCAACCCATGGAGGGCTTTTGTTTTCAGAAAGCTGTGGTTACACACTGCCCAGAACACCCCTGGGTGGGTTCCCCAGGACCCCTAGGGAAGTAGTCCCAGCCACTCGGGAGGCTGAGGTGGGAGGATCGATTGAGCCTGGGAGGTTGAGGCTGCAGTGAGCTGTGATTGTGCCACTGCATGCTAGTCTGGGCAACAGAGCAAGACCCTGTCTCAAAAAAAAAAACCATATTCTTTTTACTATACATGTTACACTTTAAGTTTTTTGAAGGAAGGAAAAAAAGAGCATCTTCTCCTGAAGTTACTCACATTTTAGTGGGGGACAGAGGCCAATAATGCCACTGGCTCCAATGATAAGAATTTTATTAGTTTTCTAGTTTTTTGCTAGTTTTCTAGAGAGCCCAGGGGAGCCTGGGAGACACCCTTTGGGCTGTGGGGTTTTCATTTTGGTCACGTGTCTCATTTCTGCCTCTGATTCTCCTAGTTCTCAGAACCACTAATATTCTGCCCCACATGCTAGGGTCTATTTTTAGAACTTCCTCTTGACAGCACCACTCCTATCTTGTGTCCACAGAAGGGGATCCTGACTCAGCACAGGGTTCCCGGGTGTGCTGATCCCAGGCTGGGCCTCTTGAAGACCTGTGAGGCCCTTTAGCCCTTGGCTTACTTTTTTTTTTTTTTTTTTTTTGCTGGCGTGCAGTGGTGCAATTTGGGCTCACTGCAACCTCTGTCTCCCGGGTCCAAGTGATTCTCCTGCCTTAGCCTCCCGATATCTGGGATTACAGGCACCCCCCACCACGCCCAGCTAATATTTGTATTTTTAGTACAGATAGGATTTCACCTTGTTAGCCAGGATGGTCTCGATCGCCTGACCTTGTGATCTGCCCGGTTCGGCCTCCCAAAGTGCCCCTCAGCTTATTTTTTTTTTTTTTTTTTTTTTTGAGGCGGAGTCTCACTCTGTTGCCCAGACTGGAGTGCAGTGGCTCAATCTCGGCTCACTGCAAGCTCCGCCTCCCGGGTTCACGCCATTCTCCTGCCTCAGCCTCCTGAGTAGCTGGGACTACAGGCGCCCGCCACCTCGCCCGGCTAGTTTTTTGTATTTTTAGTAGAGACGGGGTTTCACCATGTTAGCCAGGATGGTCTCGATCTCCTGACCTCGTGATCCGCCCGTCTTGGCCTCCCAAAGTGCTGGGATTACAGGCTTGAGCCACCGTGCCCGGCCCCCTCAGCTTACTTTTAAAGACCTTGTTCCAATAACACATCAAGCACAGCCCACACTGAGTATATGTATGTATATACACATATATGTACACATATGTGTATTATTCATTTGTTTATTTTTAATTGACACATAATAATTGCACATATTTTTGGAATACATAGTGATGATTTGATACATTTAATGTATAGTGATCAGATCAGGATCATGTGTATTTTTAATATTGCAAAATGTCTTTAAATGTTTTTTTTTTTTTTTGAGGCGGAGTCTCGCTCTGTCACCCAGGCTGGAGTACAGTGGCCGAATCTCAGCTCACTGCAAGCTCTGCCTCCCGGATTTACGCCATTCTCCTGCCTCAGCCTCCCGAGTAGCTGGGACTACAGGCGCCCGCCACCTCGCCCGGCTAGTTTTGTATTTTAGTAGAAACGGGGTTTTACCGTGTTAGCCAGGATGGTCTCGATCTCCTGACCTCGTGATCCGCCCGTCTTGGCCTCCCAAAGTGCTGGGATTACAGGCTTGAGCCACCGTGCCCGGTCTTTAAATGGTTTTAATAATTTTTCTTTTTAAAATAATAGGACATGAGCAACTTGTTATTTCTTGGCAATCCCCACACACTCCTCAAGAATTCTTGCAAAGGAGGAAATGTTACTTTCAATTTGTTTTGCAAATGTAATGAAATTTTTAAAAATACTGAATGTATCAATTAAGGAAGCTGACATGGTGTTCCACCTCACAGGCATTTAATTAAACATTTATTCACTTTGATCATACAGTTTTCTTTTTATATTTTGGAAGAAATTAGTTTTTTTTTTCTCATAGCTCAGACTTTTCCTGTGAGGATAGTGGCCAATCAACTAAGTCTGACTGTGAAGTCAACTTTTTGGCCAAGTGGGTGGGTCTGGCCAGGACATTTGGGATGAATAGCAGAGCTGCAGCTGGGGTATGCAGGAGAGGTTGTGAGCAGAGAGTAGATGGTCTCAGAAGAGTCAGCTGTTCCCTAAAAAATTAATGACTATCAGATTGTTCTTCCAGCTTTTGGTGATGGGGAGAAAATCTTTGGGTCAGTCTAGAAGACCCTTGGAATCATGAATTTCATTTGAGCCTGACCCAAAAATGTGTCTGATGAGTTGTTTTTTTTGTTTGTTTGTTTTTGTTTTTTTTGTTTGTTTGGTTTTTTTTTTAGATGGAGTCTCGCTCTTGTTGAGCAGGCTAGGCTAGAGTGCAATGGCACGATCTTGGCTCACTGCAACCTCCACCTTCCAGGTTCAAGCAATTCTCTTGCCTCACCCTCCCAAGTAGCTGGGATTACAGGTGTCCAACACCATGCCCAGCTAATTTTTGTATTTTTAGTAGAGATGGGGTTTCACCATGTTGGCCAGGCTGGTCTTGAACTCCGTATCTCAGGTGATCCACCCGCCTCGGTCTCACAAAGTACTGGGATTATAGGCATGAACCACCACCTATATATTTTAAAGGAATTCATTTCTTTAATCATTTTTTCTAAAATGTGTATAAATTAACCTTGAGTGAACTGGTTAATCAGAAACAGTCCTACTTAATAAAATTTTAGAAGGAAAAGCTCAGGCTCCTGGGTGTCCACATTTTCATTTGTTGATTTGTTCATTTAGTCACTCAGCTTTGGCTCATTACTGACTGTTATCCTGGGGAGGTGTAGAAGGCAAAATGGCACATAAGTCAAGGCCCAAGTCACCGGCACATACCTCATCCTCCCATCAACTCACAAAACACAAACTCAAAAAGAAAATCATTAAAAATTTCAAGATAAGCCGGGCACGGTGGCTCACGCCCGTAATCCCAGCACTGTGGGAGGCCAAGGCGGGTGGATCACCTGAAGTCAGGAGTTTGAGACCAGCCTAGCCAACATGTGAAACACTGTCTCTACTGAAAATACAAAAATACAAAAAGACAAAAAATACTGAAAATACAAAATACCTGGCATGGTGGCAGGTGCCTGTAATCCCAGCTACTTGGGAGGCTGAGGCAGGAGAATCGCTTGAACCCGGGAGGCGGAGGTGGCAGTGAACCGAGACTTCGCCATTCCCCTCTAGCCTGGGTGACAAGAGCGAAACTCCATTTCGGGGGAAAAAAATTTCAAGATAATCAACTCAGAGCATTAAACCCCAAATGTGAGGCCTTTTAAGTGAGGGCCTCACACTGGTCTCAAACATGACCAGCCCTGCTTTGGGTTATAATTATTCTTGCACGTTGTGTAAGTCAAACCTCCTCAATATAATCAGCGTTTCCCCGAAGGCAGCTCATTCCAGGGCTAGCCCACAAGATGCCATTTGGTGATACGTGAACAGGCATTTTAAACATTTTAATAGTTTAGTATTGATTTTGATGTGCATTAGAAAAAATGTGATTATTACATTCCATCTATTAATATAATTTCACAGGGGTACATAGACTCCCTTAGAGGCAAACTTATTGCAGGTAAAATAATTAGTTACTCTAAAGAAAAATATTAAGTGGCTCACGCCTGTCATCCCAGCACTTTGGGAGGCTGAGGCAGGAGGATTTGTTGAAGCCAGGAGTTTGAGGCCAGCCTGGCCTCAACTCAACAAAGCAAGGTCCTGTCTCTACAAAATATTTAATAATTAGCCAGACATGGTGACACATGCCTGTCGTCCCAGCTACTCTGGAGGCTGAGGTGGGAGGATCGTCTAAGCCCCGGAGGCTGAGGCTGCACTGAGCTATGATGGCACCATTGCACACTAGCCTGGGTGACAGAGTGAGACCCCTTCTAAAAAATAAAAGTATTAAGTAAATGATAGTGCCTGTAGCAAAATATGGGAAGACGGTACTCAGAGTTTGGGAACTACTACCCAAGACTATGAGTTCTTTAAGGCATGGAAGGCATGGGGGCAGCTTAACACTATGCTTGGTGGGTCACTCAGCAGAGGTAGACCTCTTGCCCACCCCTGATCCCGCATGCCAGTGCAGAAATGGTGATATCCCTGGAGGTCTCCCGTCCACTGTGGGTTGGGGCAGCTGGCCCATGGAATAGGGAGATGCCCGGCTCAGCACACTGACTCAGCAGTTATAGCTCAACATGCTGACTCAGCAGCTATAGTGGGAGGGGATCAGGGCAGCCAGTGGTCTGTGAGCTCCGGGGTAGAGGGTGGGAGCACGGGTGCCTGTGAGGGTCTGCACTCACATCGGTATCCCCGTGCCTGATGGAACATGGCCGTAAATAGAGAACAAAAAACGGGATGATATATCGAAAGACAGAGACTGTGGGGGAAAGGAGAAAGCTTTACATTTTAGCACTTTAGCAACACTTTTTTCTCCCCTTTTGAACAGGGTGCCCATGTTTTCATTCTGCGCTGAGCCCCACAAATTATGTAGCATGTCCTCACCCAAAGCAGCACGTGTCAGGTCTCACTGGGCACATTCAGGCATAGTGTCCAGGAAGCACTAGAGGATGTGTCTCCTGGTGGTTTCAGGATCCAGAGAAGCTTTGTGGTAGATGTGGCCTCTGTGTTGGGCTTTGGAGCCAGGGGCGATTAAGACCTGCAGGGCTGGGGGAAGACACACCTTGAGGAAATGCCTGGGGTGGGACACTCAGGCTCTGCCTAAGGGATTGCCAAGGTGTGGTCTGGCTGGAGCACAGGTGGGAGATGGGTCAGGAGGTGGGGATGGGAGAGAGGCCCAGAAAAAATAATCCAAGGCTGGGAAGGGGCACGATTTGGCTTCTCATGGTGTTCATACAAGTAACATGTAACAGATTCCTTTATAAACTTTTAGATCCCAGGGACTGAATTTTAGCAAGACGTAATTTATGAGAAGAGAGTGAGACAAGCAGAGCAGGGCGTGGGGAGAGTTAAGAGCAAGCAAGGCCAGATATGTTATCCAGGCCAAGAAAGGAGGATCAATTCCAATTGTCTCCAAAGTTTTTTGGTTACGCATTCATAAAATATTTTTGAGCACACACCCTAATATGTGTATCTGCTTATGCATCAATTGCATACTTGTACAACATTATTATTTCTGATGGATGTTGTAAAACAAAAGCAAAACCAAAACTTTTATAAAAGGTTATTACAAATGAGCATAAAAAGGCAGTACAACCATCCTCCCTCTGCCCGGCAGTGGACCACTAACTCCCGCCTGTTGGGGATCTCTAGGCTGGCGTTGTGTCTGGAGGCAATTTGGCTGTTTTTATGTCCCCAGTGGCAGCTCAGGACTCTGCTCCCAGATCTTCTCAAGTAGATAGAGGCTGGGTCTCTGGGCAATTTATGTTTTATATGTGTGTGCAGAGCCAGGTAGATGCAAGATGGGGGTGGGGGAGGCAGATGCTGAGTTAGTTAGAGTGTCAGGGAAGTATCTCAGAAGGGAGTATCGGGGGACCCTCACAACAACCCAAATGGCAGGAATTGTTGCCTCTAGGTTGTTAGGGGATGCTGAGAAGTCCAGTAATTTGCCAAAGTCACACAGCTGGAGCCAGGATTTGAACCTAGGTTTGGCCAACTCCAGAATCTCCCCTTGTGAACTTTGGGTTCAGTGACACTGGTACTGGGGCTTCTGGAGTTGGCACCCTGTCCAGGCATGCACAAGGGTGTCCGCCACAGCCACCAAGACCTCCAACTCAGGGCTCACTGTGGGGTGGGCTGACAGGCTGGGGAGCATGGCAGGATAAATTGTCCCTCCCCCTTCCCCTCTGGTGGATAACTCCAAGGCACATTCCCTGTCCTGTCCCAGAGGTGCCCCCAGGCGGGCCTCTGTAACTTAGTGGGAACCCACTTATTAGCACCCCTGTATAGGCTTCTGTCTCTTGTCTTCTATCCCTTCCTTGTCCCACACCCCACTCCTGATATCCCATCTTTAAAAACTACTTGCACACAAATCCTTGTCCTGGCGTCACCTTCTGGGGAGCCCAATGTGAGCAGCCTGCCTGGGAAGGAGCCCTGGGTCAGGGATTCGACCATGGAGCTTGTGTGCCCTGCTCTCTTCTCCTAGGCCACGGCAGACATTACCAATCAATCGCAGCATTGTTTTCTAGAAGCCCAGAGTTCTCAACAGGGTACTTCAAACCAGTATACATACATATATACATAAACATATACATATACATACATATTATATATATATATGGTTAAATGGTTAAATCAGACTATCTATCTATCTATCTATAGATGGAGTTTAGCTCTTGTTGCCCAGTCTGGAGTGCAATGGCGCTGTCTCAGCTCACTGCAACCTCCGCCTCCCAGGTACAAGAAATTCTCCTGTCTCGGCCTCCCAAGCAGCTCAGATTACAGGCATGCATCACCATGTCCAGCTAATTTTTTTGTGTTTAATAGAGTCGGGGTTTCACCATGTTTGTCAGGCTGGTCGCGAACTCCTGACCTCAGGTGATTCACCCACCTTGGCCTCCCAAAGTGCTGGGATTACAGGTGTGAGCTACTATGCCGCACCCAAACCAGTATTAAACAACTGGTTGGAGGTGACAAGTGAGTTGAAACCTATTTGCCAGGGACAGTCTAACTGGGATCCCTGCAGAGGAATATGCCCCTGGATTCCAGCACTTAGTGTGAAGTGAACTGATGCCCAGGTTAGCAGAACAGGATGAGGTGAAGAGGAAAGAGGAGGGTTTTCCTCATGCACAGAGCACCCCTCCCAAGACAGCTTTGGTGACAATTCCCAGCAGGCCACAGGAATGGAGAATGGCAGTTAGAGGTGAAATTAATACCATTCATTAAGTGCCTGATGAGCGAGGCCTTGGGCTGAGGCCCCTTACGTCATCATCACCAATCCTCTTGCCAACGACTCACCTGGGGCCTCAGGAGGAGGGGACAGTATCAGATGCCAATGGAGGGCTGTCTGAAGTGAAGCGTCTGTTCTCCCCACTGCACCGCGCTGGGCCTTGAAATTCAGCCCCCAAATTGACCAAACTTCTTATTATTCAACATCACACCTTCGGTGACCATACATCCCAGTCTATCCGTGGTGGTGTGACTCTCACAGAATTTCCTACTTTTCAGTCCAGCATTAGGGTAAGAAGTATATACAGCCAGCAGCATTTGCTAGATTTTCAATATGAATACAATTGCAAACCAGAGAGACATCATTTGTCAGACTATGTGTCTGATTCTTTTTTTAATTGACAAATGACAAATGATATTTATGCTTTCCAACATGAAGTTTTGATATAAGTGTATATTGTGGAATGGTTAAATCAAGCTAATTAATATATTTATCACCTCACCTACTTAATGTTATGATGAGAACATTTAGCATCTACTGTCTTGGCAATTTTCAGTCATACTGTATGTTACTATTAACTATGGTCACTATGCTATACAACAGATCTCTTGAACTTGTTTCTCCTAACTGAATTTTTGTGTCCTTTGACTAATGTCTCCTCAATACCATCCTACCCCATCCCACTATTCTACTCCTGATTTCTATTAAATTATTTTTTTAGATTCCACAAAGTGAGAATATGCTGTCTGTTTCTCTGTTCCTGGCTTACTTCACTTAACATCATGTCCTCCAGGTTCACCCCTGTTGTCACAAATGACAGGATTTCCTTCTCTTTAAAGGCTGCATAGCATTCTATTATAAACACATATCACTGGCCGGGCGCAGTGGCTCATGCCTGTAATCCCAGCACTTTGGGAGGCCGAGGCAGGCAGATCATGAGGTCAGGAGATCAAGACCATCCTCACTAACATGGTGAAACCCCATCTCTACTAAAAATACAAAAAAATTAGCTGGGCATGGTGGCAGGCGCCTGCAATCCCAGCTACTCGGGAGGCTGAGGCAGGAGAATGGTGTGAATCTGGGAGGAGGAGCTTGCAATAAGCTAAGATTGCACCACTGCACTCCAGCCTGGGTGGCACAGCGAGACTCCACCTCAAAAAAAAAATTACCTTTTTAAAAAATTCATTCATTAATGGTGTGTCCTGGTTTTTAAACTTAGAGACTGCGATCATCCTTAAGTCTGGGCTTCTGTAGGCCTTTCTGGTGGGGTCTCCTTCTTGGAGAGGTGAGATAGCTAGGCCTTGGGAGTATAGAACTGCTTCCTATTTGGAAGGTGAGATATACAAACTCAGCACATTTGCATGTGTTCTCGCTGCATCTAAAGCATTTCTGGTAAGTGCTAAAATCTTTTTTTTTTTTTAAGTGTTTCTGCATTTCCATACAATTTGAATTTATTTTCGCTCAGCCCAGCTTGTAAGCATCTCTGTTTCCTCTGCCTGGGGATGTTGCATCCTAGGCAAGAGAGGCTCCTGGGAGAAGCCGCAGGCACCCACCAGAAACCATGGCTCACTGTGGAAGCCTTGCCCAGCCTCCCCTCCACTCTCCCAGGTGGCAATTCCCAAAAACCCAGCTCTATGTAGACATGGCTTTTGCCTTTGTTTGTGTGTTTGTTTTTGAAATGGAGTCTTGCTCTGTAGTCCAGGCTGGAGTGCAGTGAATCGATCTCGGCTCACTGCAAGCTCCGCCTCCCAGATACACGCCATTCTCCAGCCTCAGCTGGAGTAGTTGGGACTACAGGCGCCCACCACCACACCCAGCTAATTTTTTTTTTTTTTGTATTTTAGTAGAGATGGGGTTTCACCGTGTTAGCCAGGATGATCTCAATCTCCTGACCTTGTGATCCACCCGCCTCAGCCTCCCAAAGTGCTGGGATTACAGGCGTGAGCCACCACGCCTGGCCGACTTCTGCCTTTGTAAGGACAGGGAATCTTTCCAGCATTCCAGACTAAAGGCACACCCTTGAACGCCCCCTGGAACGATGACTAAAAGATCAAACTGGATGCCCCCCAGGACTAAGAGAGAGGACAGCCAGAGGCTCCTGGAACACAGTTCCTTGTGTTTGGTACACTCACAGATCACTGCAGCCACAGCCTCCCGGACTCAGCCCCCTACGCAAGTATCTGGGACTATAGGTACATGTCGCCATGCCCGGCTAATTTTTTAATTTTTTTCCTTGTGTTTGGCTCTGCTGGCTCCGCTAGATACTGTTCTCCCTTGGGTATCACTTCACACCTCTCTGGTCTTCCATCCTGCTCCCAGCCCGAGATGGCCATATTTGAAGTTCTGGTTTGCCATTAGAGTTCTTGGCAACTTAGAACTTGGCAAATTAGTTCTGGTTTGCCATTAGAGTTCTTGGTTTGCCATTAGAGTTCAAACTTGGCCATTTGAAGTTCTTGGTTTACCTCATCTGTAAAGTGGGGATTCAGGCACCTCCTTCTTAGAGATGGTGTGAGATTTAATGAAATAGGAGAACCTGGGCAAGCTCTCCCAGTGAGGCCTGCCCTCGTGCCCTCAGGGTGGGGGAACAGGCTGCCCCAGGTGCGGGGGGGCAGAGGCTGATGGCATGTGTTAACTGCCTCAGCGTTAACTGTGAATGGGAAAGGTTGTATCTCCTTCACAAGGTATTCTCATAAAATGCAAATAAAACCAGCCTGACCAACATGGAGAAAACCCATCTCTACCAAAAATACAAAATTAGCTGGGTGTGGTGGCAGGTGCCTTTAATCTCAGCTACTCGGGAGGCTGAGGCAGGAGAATCACTTGAACCCAGGAGGTGGAGGTTGCAGTGAGCTGAAATCGCGCCATTGCACTCCAGCCTGGGCAACAAGGGTGAAACTCCATCTCAAAAAAAAGTAAAATAATGCAAATAAAATACTCTATGTAGAAGACTCTGCCCAATAAATAGAGGCAATTAGTTCTCCATTGCTGACAATTGCTCTCTGTCATCCATTCATTCACTCAGTGACATTTATTGATCTCTTACTATGTGCCCCATATCTGTTCTAGGCTCTAGGATGCAGCAGTGAATGAAACAGACAAGTCTGCAGAGTTGACATGACATGCAGGGGCCATGGAGAAGGTGAGAACTGTGGAAACATCATTGTTGAGTATGTCAAATAGTGATGTGTACTGTAAAGGAAGAGTGAAGCTGGACTTAGAGCGGCCAGGAAGACAGGGGTAGGGGTAGGTCTGGGCTTTTGCACAGGGTAATCTGAGAAGGCCACTTTGACAAGGTAATATGTAAAGTGAGGACACAAGCCCTGTGACTATGTGGTCACAACTGTCCTAGGAAAAGGGAGCAGCAAAGTGCATGGACTGCAAAGCAGGAATGAATGTGCTCAGTGCATCCAAGGAAGAGCCGGGGCCAGCAGAGCTCAAGTGGAGTGAGTGTGGGGAAAGAGTGGACCTGGTCAGAGGGGTGCTAGGGACTAGACAATGTCAGGCCTTGTGGCCATTGCTAAGGATTTGGGGTTTTACTTTGCATGAGATGAAAAGTCACAGAAGGGTTTTGAATAGAGGAGTAGAATGATTTGACTTGAGTTTTTAAAAGGTTTACTCCAGCTGCTTGGTGGAGACTGGATGGTGGAGGTGAGGGCAGAGGCAGGGAGACCAGTTAGGAGGCTGCTGCAGTGACGTGGGAGAGGACTGTGTGTGGTTTGCGCCGTATTAGAAGCAGTGATAAGAAACACTGAGCTCTGGATGTGTTTTGAAGGTATGCCAATGTGATTTACTAACCGATCCATGAAGGGCATGAGAGGAAGAGAGCAATCAAAAATGACCCGCAGAGTTTTTGTCTGAGCAACTGGAGTTGCCCTTATTTGAGAGTTAGAAGACCAAGAGGACCAAGCGCGGTGGCTCACACCTGTAATCCCGGCACTTTGGGAGGCCGAGGCAGGTGGATCACTTGAGGTCAGGAGTTGGAAACCAGCCTGGCCAACATGGTGAAATCCGTCTCTACTAAAAATACAAAAAATAGCCAGGCATGGTGGTGAGCACCTGTAGTCCCAGCTACTCGGGAGGCTGAGGCAGGAGAATCCTTGAACCTGGGAGGCACGGGTTGCAGCAAGCCAAGATCATGCCACTGCACTCCAGCCTGGGTGGCAGAGCAAGACTCTGTCTCAAACAAACAAACAAAAAAACAAAAACAAAAACAAAAACAAAAAACAAGAGGAACACATTAGAGGGATAGGAGATGTCATCTGGGGTGCGGCCCGGCTGGGTGGCTCACGACTATAATCCCAGCACTTTGGGAGGCCCAGATGGGAGGATTGTTTGAGCCCAGGAGCTCGAGACCAGCCTGGCTAACATAACAAGACTCCATCCCTACAAAAAAATTAAAAAATTAGCCGGGCATGGTGGCATGTGCCTGTAGTCCCAGCTACTTGGGTGGGAGGCTGAGTCCAGAAGGTTGTGGCTGCAGTGAGCTGTGATCACAGCACTGCACTCCAGCCTGGGCGTCAGAGCAAGATCTTGTCTTAAAACAAAAAGTTTGAATTGCCCATTAGACATCCAAGTAGAAAGGCCAAGTTGTAAGTTGCATATAGAAGTCTGGAGTTTGGGGTAAAAGTCTGGGCTGGAGATCTAGCTTTAGGAGTCCTTCAGTCCTAGAGAGAGGGTGAGGTCAGGAAGGAGTGACAGAGGAAACACCCAGGCCTGGACCTTGGGACCCTCCAATGTTCATGGGCAGAGAGAAGTGGGGAGTGGCCAGTGAGGGAGGGGAGATCCCTGGAGTGAGTGTCAGGAGAATGGAGAGAGTTACTCTGTCAAAGGCTGCTGCTCATGGGCCAAGTAAAATGAGGTCTGAGAATAGCCCATTGCATTTGGCAGCTGGAGGTCCTCCGAGGTCTTGACATGAGCTGTTTCAGTGGAGCCAGGTAATAAAAGTCAACAGGCAGGAGTTAAAGCAACAAATTTCTTTGACTTTTGTCGCCTGGCTCCACTGAAACAGCTCATGTCAAATCTCTGAGGAAGGGAATTGAGACAGGAACTGGAACACTCTTAAGATTCTTTAGGCCAGGGACAGTGGCTCACGTCTGTGATCCCAACACTTTGGGAGGCCGAGGTCGGTGAATTGCTTGAGTCCAGGAGTTCGAGACCGCTCTGGACAATATGGCAAAACTCCATTTCTACTGAAAATACAAAAAAATTAGCCAGGTGTGGTGGCCTGCGCCTGTGGTCCTACCTACTGGGGAGGCTGAGGTGGAAGGATCACCTGAGCCCGGGAGGTGGAAGTTGCAGTGAGTCCTGATTGCATCACTATACTCCAGCCTAGGAAACCAGGGTGAGATCCTGTCTCAGAAAAAAAAAAAAAAAAAAAAAAAAAAAAAGTAATCTAGGCTGGGCAACAAAGTGAGACCCTGTCTCTACAGAAAACAAAAACAAAACAAAACAAAAAAAATCAAAAAATTAGCTGGGTGTGGTGATGCACGACTGTGGATCCAGCTACTTGGGAAGCTGAGGTGGAAGGATCACTTGAGCCTGGGAGGTGGCGGCTGCAGTGAGCTGTGATTGCATCACTGCACTACAGCTGAGTGAGAGTGAAACCTTGTTTCAAAAAAAAAAAAAAGTCCAGTTTTGTCTATAGGGGAACAGAGCAGGGAGCAATGGCTAAAGTAGGATGAGAGACAAAGGAAGAGAACTAAGTTGTTCTGCTTCCCATATTGTTATTCCAGGTCAGACATGGTGAGGTTCACCAATGCAAATCCAATAGTGGGAGTTGGAATGTGAGCAAGGAAGTTCTGTCATGATCAACTGTGAAATCTACATTGGGTAAGGAGTGAAATAAGGCAATTAAGGGGCTAATAATTCATGAAGAAGTGGTTGGATCATAGATTCTCAGTCTCAGTTGGTAGAAGGATTATTGGAGTCTGAATAAGAAAAGGAGTGAGCTGGAAACCCAGGGCACAGTGGTTGGAGAGTGGGACATAGAAACTTAGACGACAGACAACTGCAGCCAGCAAGGATGACAGTTCCAGGGTGCAACTGTGGGAGTGAGAGGTTAGGGTAGAGGTGACCAGGTCACTGGTGGACAGTAGGACACAGAACTGAGAGGCACAGAAGGATCTTCTGTGTGGATATTGAAATCACCTTGAGATAAATGTAGTGCTGCAGAGAGGGAGAATGAACTCAAAGTCCTCAAGGATCAAGACGAGAAGTGACCTGGGGTCAGCAGGTGCCTTCAAGAAGGAGGGGGTAGGCCGGGCATAGTGGCTCACGCCTGTAATCCCAGCACTTTGGGAGGCCGAGGTGGGCAGATCACCTGAGGTAGGAGTTAGAGACCAGTCTGGCCAACATGGTGAAACCCCATCTCTACTAAAAATACAAAAGTTAGCTGGGTGTGGTGGCAGGCGCCTGTAATCCTAGCTACTCAGGAGGCTGAGGCAGGAGAATCGCTTGAACCCAGGAGGCAGAGGTTGCAGTGAGCCAAGATCGTGCCACTGCACTGCAGCCTGGGGAACAAGAGTGAGACTTGGTCTCCAGAAAAAAAAAAAGAGAAGAAGGAGGGGACTAGTGGCATAGTTTGATGAGATTCGAAGGGAGATTCAACCCAGTGGTTGTTTAGGAAGGAAAGAGAGAATGGTTTGGAATCAGCAATCAGTACTGAAGAGGATATTGACCCCACCCCAGGGCCAAGGTATGAGGGCAGGAGGGAGAACAGCCACCACTTGAACACCTGAGCTCAGGTGATCCGCCCACCTTAGCCTCCCAGGTAGCTGGGACCACAGTCTGGAAAGGGGATGTAATAGCTTCACTAGCACAATTTTTGAGTCTTGAACTCAGTTTCTCAGAATACATAATTTCACTTCCACCTAAGTTGTTTGATAGGCACCATTTTCTGAACCTGCATCTGATGCTGACATTGGGAATTTTAACCCAAACCACAATTACACATTCAAATAACATACAGACAGTTTTTATCCCATTTGCCCCATAGATATATATTTATAGTCTTCAAGCTTGCATTTTAAAATGATTTTAAAAAGCCTTGTTTACAAAAACATACAGCTTTTTTCATTGTGAGGTCATATCCCTAGGGAGACTTACTAAATCTGTGTTCAAATTTCTCTGCCTATTTTTTTTCACCATCAGGTGAAATGACTGAGGTCATTTCAGGTGAAGGCGTCTCAGACAGCTGTCATTACTTCAAAAGATGAATAAAGAAAAAAAGCGGAGGGAGGAAAGGAGAAAGAGAAATGCAGAAAGAGAAAAAAGAAAATAAAAATAGAGGAAGAGAGAGAGAAGGAGAGAGAGAAAGAGAAGGAAGGAAGAGGAAAGAGGAGAAGGAAGGGAGGGAGGAAAGAAGGAAGGAAGGGAGAAAGGAAGAGAAGAATGGAGGGAGTGAGGGAGGGAGGGAGGAGGCTAAGGTTTCCAATATAAGACTATATGGAATTAGTCTTTTCTGAGGGATAATTTTCAGAAAAACAAACAAACAAAAACCCTTGGCTCATATTTAGTCATCTCTGGTGCCATTTTTTCAGTTGTACTGTCTAGAACAGTGCCATTGAGTGTTTCTGGAATGAATTAACTGATTGCTATTGCCTTGTAGCCCTAACAAAGATTCCTCCATGACCCTTAGATCCTTGGACCCCTGGTCCTAAGAGAAATATCACCCACCTCATGCCCCCATGCCTGGCTTTTGCTTGGCTGCTAAGCTCCAACTTGCTTCTTTTTTCTTCCAACACATGTATTCAGAAGCTCTTGGCTTTTGTTAAATGCAACTCTGCTGCTAATACATTACAGAATTTAATCTTGTGCCAGCCACACCCTGGCACTGAACCCAGCTGGGCAGGGGGCCAGATTTGAAGTGAGGTTCTCCCTGCCAGTGATTAAGTTTGGTTAAGAGGTGAGATAGTCACTGCCAGATGCAAAAACTCCAGGAGGCATTTCCAGCTGCATTTAGAACTCTGTAGTTTCTGCCTCTGGTGATGGAGTTTGGGGGTCATCTGAACTGGGAGTGATGAGAGGTAGGAGCTGAAATAGAAACATGCGGCTGGGCGGGTGGCTCACTCCTGCAATCCCAGCACTTTGGGAGGCCAAGGTAGGCATATCACAAGGTCAGGAGTTTGAGACCAACCTGACCAACATGGTGAAACCCCGCCTCTACTACAACGTGGTGAAACCCCGCCTCTACTAAAAAGACAAAAATTAGCCAGGCATGGTGGTGCGTGCCTGTAATCCCAGCTACTCTGGAGGCTGAGGCAGGAGAATCGCTTGAACCCAGGAGGCAGAGGTTGCGATGAGCCAAGATCATGCCACTGCACTCCAACCTGGGTGACAGAGGGAGACTCTGTCTCAAAAAAAAAAAAAAAAAAAAGAAAGAAAAGAAAAAGAAAACAGAAAGATACAAATAAAACAGAGGTGAGGACAGCAGCAAGCGAGGGGTGGATCTTCGTAGGAAGCTAAGAACATAAACTGTGTTGTTAGAAACTTCTCTAATCTTTTACACCTCTAACTCTACCTCCCTCCTGAAAGCCCTCATCTGGCCTGGAATTGGCTTTGAGGATTGTAACAGCATGCATTTTGATAACACATGATGAGTTTTTAGACCAAAGCACACTAGGGTAGTTGTTGTTGAATAAATGCATGACTAACTGCAGCCTCCTGTGGGGTCAGGTTACCCCAAGCCCTGTGCCTCAGACACAGGGCGATGGTTGTGGATGGATCTTCATGCACCATTCCCTTAGCTCTTCAGTACATAATAGAATTCTTATTTGAGAACCCAGGTCCCTATCAGTACAAGTAAAAGGAAAAGAAAAAACACCCAGAGTGAGATTCTTCAGGTAGCTTTGAGGATGCCCAAGGTGAAACATTAATTAATCAATAACAACATGATGGAGAGGCAGGTGTTCTCTCTTCTGTACCCCCTTTCCTGGAGTGTGGGAACTACTGAGGCTCTCACAAAGCAACTCAAGGCTAGGGAGGAGATAGCTACCATTTTGTTTTTGTTTTTGTTTTTGTTTTGAGATGGAGTCTCACTCTGTTGCTCAGGCTAGAGTGCAGTGGCATGATCTCGGCTCACTGCAAACTCCACCTCCCAGGTTCAAGCAATTCTCCTGCCTCAGCCTCCCAAGTAGCTGGGACTACAGGTGCCCGGCCACCACTCCCGGCTGAGTTTTGTAGTTTTACAGAATTTTTTTCGTAGCGATAGGATTTCACCATGTTGGCCAGGCTGGTCTCAAACTCCTGACCTCTGGTGATCCACCAACCTCGGCCTCTCAAAGTGCTGGGATTACAGGTGTGAACCACTGCACCTGACCTAGACATATACCATTTTTGAATAACAAGATATAGTAGAAATGCCAACAGTAAGTTTACTCTTCATAGGTTGAACATGTGATGTTGCAGATGCATTACCTCAATGCTGATCACTATGAGGGTTAATGAAATCCGAACGAACTTTCTGCCAGCCCACTCGTCACCCCACCCCCCCGCCCACCAACCAGCCATGCAGACAGAAATGGCTAAAAAGGCCCCAACATCCACATCGAAGACTGGGCACAGGGGCTAGTACTTGAAAAGGACCAAAGGGCAGAGGTGCAGAGAGAGTGGGAAGGAGAGAACCTGGCAGAGGGAGGGTGATCTTTGCTAGTCAAGGTGGCCACACACTCAGTCTTCCAGATGGGGACACGGTCACGGAGACACATTCAACAGGGCAGAGGAGCCACAGCAAACCCTGACTCTATGGGTTTTCTATAGAGAGGGCTTGAAGCGAGGCGTCGGGGGGTCCCCTGTGTGACCAAAAGACCAGCTACCAGAAAGGCTGCTTGGCGTGGGTCTGGCACTGCCTCCCCTTCCCAACAAGGGTCAAAGGAGGGGCTACTCCAGGTGCCAGGTGCTCGAACACACATAATCCTCTTGGCAGAGAGAGCCCAGTCACCACCCAAGGTCCCAGGGATTAGACGCCAGGCCTGTCAGACTTGGATCTGTGGTCTTCCTACAACACAGGAAAATGGCAGCAGCTGACAGGCTTCTTGTTCTAAGCACTGGCCGGCGTCCGCCTCTCATCTGAGGCTGCATCACACCCTGCCAGGTCCTCCCAACAGAGCTTGGTCATGCCACGTATGAATTCGTTTCACACCCCTCTGATCTCTTCCATGCTGCCAAACACACTGCATCCCTCATTTTCACTTAGGCATTCTGTCGAAGGCGAAAACAACATGTTGGAAGAGGGCTGTGAGAGGAATGAGGGAACACTATTTAAAAATGAGATTTACCCTGTTCAACCCTACTCAGTCCTTGGAAATGACCTTCAGCACAGATTAGAGGTCTCTTTTTGGAAAATGGCAAAATTACAGAGACTGGTCCACTCCTGTGTCCTCTTACTGGTCCCTTGGAATAGTACTTTTCAAACTTTACCGTGCCGAAGCATCCCCTACAGATCAAACCTTACCGTGCCAAAGCATCCCCTACAGAGCTTCTTAAAACTGATATTCTTGGGCCCCATCCCCAGAGACCCTGATTCAGTGGGTCTGGGTGGGGCAGGGGCAGAATTGTCATTTTTGACAAGCTCCCAAATGATACAGATGCGAATGGTCAGCGAAGTGTGTGTAAAGTGACCCTGCCTTGTGGATGTCACAAATGAACCCTTTCTAGGCACTGGCTGGATTTGTCTGCTAGTGCTGGAAGAGTGGAGAGCTTTCTAGATTGCCCTGAGGGCCCCTGGGAAGTGTGGCTCCCTCAAGTGTTACTGTCACCCAGGAACATCAGACGGTCCCCAACTTTCTCTTCTTCCCGCTTACTTGGTGGGGAGAGGAGGATGGAAGATTGGAAAGAGATGAAGGAAGCACTAAAATAAACTTTGCCTACTGGTGATTGTGCTGAGGCCATTCCTGCCAAGAGAATGACTAGAAATAACATTTGCATTTGATCCAGATTTGAAGATTTGAGGTTGGACATGCATACCAGTTTCCTTATTTGTAAAACCTGGAAAAAAACTACTACCTTGAAGATTCTTGTGAGGAGTAGAGTCACAGCTGTTGAGGGTAGCACCAGAGCCAAAATCTGGTTTCTCAGAATCTCAGGTCAGTGTTCTCATGAGTACACCAATGACAGTGGTGCCCATGGAGTGAGCATCCGCCAGGTCTAGGCTTTGCATAAATGGCTCCACAGATGATGTTCCAGTGAAACCTCACAGTACCCTGACAAAAAAGATATTGTTCTTCTCATATTACTCCTGAAGAAACCCAGTATTAGAGATTAAATAACTTGTCCAAGGTCACAGGGCTAGAGGTGGAATCCAGATCTCACTCACACTGTGGCTGTTACCACCTCACAAACCCCAGGAATCCTCCCACCAGTGCCCTCAAGAAACCGTCAGGTTGGCTGCAGCCCAAATAAGGTTGAGAGTAGGGAGAGCTGGGGTGTAGAACCTACTATCATGGAGCTTTGTGGGCTGGGGCAAGCCACTTTCCCTGTCTGGACCTCAGTTTCCTTATCTGTAAAATGGTGTCTAAGTGCTCTTCCAGTGCTAACATATAAGGACTCCACTACTTTTCCACTAGGGCATTGGTACCAAGTTGAGTTCCATAAATTTCTCTCATTGCCAGCATGCCATCTCCAGGGTTCCAGCAGTAAACCAGGTCCCAGGGAACCGCTTAAACTCCTGTACTCCCTCAGGCTTAGAGAGAAGGGCCCCCTGTAGATCATCAACAAACACAGCTGCATGTCAGCAAACAGGAAGGTCCAGGTGAGCTACTGGCTCGAACTAGGCAAGTACATGGATCCTGTCATGTCTTTTCCTTGGCACTTAAAGAAGGCAATATGAGCACAGTAAGATACGTACTCTGCATAAAAATATTTCAACACTATTTCTTTATAGATGAGATAGTTAAAGAGACTGGATCCAGGTGCCAGGCTGAGTGCATACAACAATTCAATATCAACACAACCTTCTTACAAGGCAGAACAAAGATTTTATTTTAATTTTACAGAGAACACCCACCATTAGCATGACATTTGCCACTAACACTTTACTTGCTTTATCACATATCTATTCATCTAGCCATTCAGTAATCCATCTTATTTTTTATAGATTTCAAAGTAAATTGTGACTTCAGTACATTTCTCCCTAAATATTCAAGTATACAGATCATTAACTAGAATTCAATATTTGATATATTCTCTTTGATGTAAAATTTATATACAATGAAATGTACCAATCTTGCATATGTGTTAGCTGAATTTTGTCAAATGCATCAAACCTGCACAATGCAAACGCCCATGAAGACACGAAGCATTGCCATCACCTCGGAGAGTTCTCTCAAGCCCCTTCCTGTCATAGATTCTTCCCACTCTTCACTAAAGAGTCATTTTACCCAGGACAGGTTTTTAAATTTAGTTTTATTGAGTTATAATTTACATACAATAAGATTCATCGATTTTGTTTTTCTGGACGAGTTTTAACAAAGTTGTGACACAGTTGTGCAACCACCACCAGAGCCATGACATAACATATTCACATCACCCCAAAACTTTCCCTCATGCTCCTCTGCAGCCAATCACCTCTCCCCAACTCCTGGCCCCTGGAAAACGCTGATCTGCTCTCTGTCACTATAATTTTGCCTTCTCTAGAATGTCATATTAATGTTACAATATGGTATGTAACCTTCCGCATTTAGCTTCTTTCACTCAGCCACATGCTTTTCAGAGTTACCCACGTTGTTTATGTATCAATAGTTCATTCTTTTCTTACTGAAAAGTAGCATTCCATTGTGCTCGATGTACATAATTTGCTTATCCATTCACCTGTTGATGAACATTTGGATTATTTTCTGTTTCTGGAACTCAAATCCCAAATGAATACAATATAGAAATGATATGGAGTGAGTCTTGGATGGAAATAATTAATCTCCGTATTAATTCTCATTTTGTATGGGGATTGGGGATAAACGTCTAGATCAAGGATCAGCAAACTTATTCAGTAAAGGGCCAGATTGCAAATACCTTAGGCTTCGTGGGCCATACAGTCTTTGTCTAAACCACTCAATTCTCCCATGATAGCACAAAAGCAGCTACATATAAACAAATATATATACCTAAAGACAATATAGAAACAAATAAGTGTGGCTGTGTTCCAATGAAACTTTGCTTACGGACACTGAAATCTGAATGCTATATACGTTTCATGTGTCATAAAATATTATTTGTCTTTTGATTATTTTTAGCCACTTAAAAATATAAAGGCTGAATGCAGTGGTTCATTCCTGGAATCCCAGCACTTTGGAAGAACAAAGCGGGAGGATCACTTGAGTTCAGGAGTTCAAGACCAGCCTGGGTAACATAGAAAAACACTGTCTCTACCCCTAAAAGAAAAAATAAAATTAACTGGGCATGGTGGTGTGTGCCCATAGTCCCAGCTACTCGGGAGGCTGAGGTGGGAGGATCTCTTGAGCGTCAGAGGTCAAGGCTGCAGTAAGCCTTGATTGTGCCATTGCATTCTAGCCTGGGTGACAGAGTGAGACCCCGTCTCAATAAAAAATAAGTACAAATACAAAAAAAAAAAAATTCTTAGCTTATAGGCTGTGCAAAAATGTGGGACAGGTGGGATTTTGTTACCAAAATACTAGGGGTTCAGTCTAGGTCCTGCTGCTCACAGCACAGAAAGCCAGTCACTGAGACAACACACACTGCCAAAGAAGAAGGCTTTAATCGGGTGCCAAGGAGCTGGGAGCTCAGTCTCAAATCCATCTCCCTGACCAACTAAAACCTGGGGTTTATATAGCAGGGAAGAAATGTAATGATGTGTAAAGAAACAGGAACCAGGGAGGGGCAAGGAAGCAATCATGATGAATGAGGGGTCAGGCATGTCATTGTCTGAATGTAATGATCTGGGGAGTTTCAATTCTTTGCTACTTTCTTGAGAGGCTTGAAGGTCTTTTCCTGAGGAAGGCACTCAGATAAAACAAATGTAAACTTCAAGCTTTAAGATCAGAAAGGTCAATTTCTGTGTTTATCCAAAAGAACAGTCTATGGGACTATTCGGTTTGTTTCAGTTTGGCCCGTAGTATAGTTTAATAGTCTAGATTACTTCAAAACATTTTAGAAAATTATGTTTAAGTACATGTCATCAAAATTTAATTGTAACCACAAGATGAATAGAAATAGGATATGCAACTGCCAATCAACAAAAGGAAAAACAATGGAATAAAAAAAAAGATCATCTGAAGAAAAGATTAAAAAGTAAAAGAAACAAAGAAAATAAGAAAGCATGATAAATAGGAGACATAAAATAACATGACAGGAATAAATCTAATCATATATGTAATAACAGTACCCATGAATAGGTTAAATTAGCCTATTGCAAGACACAGAGTTTCAGTTTAGGTAAAACAAATTTAAAAAATGAGCCACTGCCATTGCCAAAAGTCATATCTAAAATGAAATTATGCAGGATATTTGAAAACAAAGATATAGAACTATATATGCTACCTAAATGGGTATCAAATATTATGTAATTGCTTCAAGAACAGATAAATTGTTGTTTATTACATAATAAGCAGCAAACACTAGGTAAATTGCTATAAAAACAGATATATCAATATGAACACCAGAAACAACAATTTGAAATAAAAAGCATCAAGGCCAACAGGGAGAGTTCTTATTGATAAAAGTTATAGTCCACCAAAAAGATACACTAATCATATGCTTCAGTATACCTCAAAATAGAATTCTGAAATCTATTTAATATATACATATCAATAGAATATTGTACTGAATAAATAGAAAGTACCCATTCTTTCAAACATCTACAGTGCTTTTACAAAATGAATCATGTATTTGACCACAAGGAGAATTCCAATACATTTCAAAAAGCATAAGTTATACAAACTTATATAAGTTGTTTGGCCACTGCACAATAAAATTAAAAATTAAAAAGCAGCAACCAGGCGTGGTAGCTCATGCTTGCAATCCCAGCATTTTGGGAGGCTGAGGTGGGTAGATAGCTCAAAGCCAGGAGTTCGAGACCAGCCTGGGCAACATGGAAAACCCCATCTCTACCAAAATACAAAACTAGCCAGCCTCATGACCTGGTCTCAAAATAAATAAATAAATAAATAAAAAGCAAAATGAAACATACAAGATAACAAATATATATATAGATACATTATATATATACTTTTTCCACCAACCGGAAGTTCTAAAGCAACCTCTAAGGCAGTAGTCCCCAACATTTTTGGCACCAGGGATCAGTTTCATGGAAGAAAATTTTTCCACATATGCAGTGGGAGAGCTGGTTTCAGGATGAAACTGTTCTACCCCAGATCATCAGGCATTAGATTCTCATAAGGAGCACACAACCTGGATCCCTTGCATGTGAAGTTCACAATAGGGTTTGCACTCCTATGAGAATCTAATGCTGCTGCTGATCCGACAGTAGGTGGAGCTCAGGTGGTAATGCTCACTCTCAGGCTGCTTGCCTCCTGCTATGTGGCCCAGTTCCTAACAGGTCACAGACTGCTCCAGTCTGTGGCCTGGGGGTTGGGGACTCCTGCTCTAACATTACTCTTAAGTTAACATTACTCTTAAGTTAAAGAGGAAACTGTAAACTAGAAAAAGTGACAATCAGAAACTCTGTTTAAGGGGCTATGGGACATGGCCCAAGTGGGACTCAGGATAAGTTTATTAGAAGCAAGTAGGGCTAACACTAAATGAAAGAGCATGAAATCAACAGTCTAGAATGAAAAGGCAGCAAAATAAACTCAAAGAAAGTAAAGGGATGGAGTATAAAATCAGCAGGATTTAACGAGGTAGAACACTCACACAAAAATATGAACTTAATAAAACAAAATCTTGATCTTTGAAAAAACCATTGCTATTTACAAATCTAGTTAAAACTCATTTTAAAAGACATTTAATGTTTGAAATGAGCAAGAAAATACAACTATGGAGATTTTAAAAATATTTCCAGAGATGACCAAAAGAAATTGTTAATTTAAAAAATTGAAAACCTAGATTGAAATATAAAATTTTCTAGGAAAGTGTAAATTACCTTTTTTTTTTTTTTTTTTTTGTAGGGACTACTGCAATGAGATTTTGTAGCAGGGAAGAGAGATTGGATTCAACTCTCAAAATTACCAAAATTAACACAGGAAGAGACAGAAAATCTATATAGGTCAATAAACACATAAGAAATTAGAACAATTGTCAAAGTTCTTTTTTTAAAAAACACCCAAACAGACTCAGATGGTTTTATTTGTGAATTACATCTAATTTTCAAGGGTCTAATACTTTCTATGATATATGAATTCTTCCAGAGTAAAGGAAATAATCAGAAATCTACAAGAATAGATACCAAACTAGAAAGTGTAGCATATGTGCCAGCTGGGTGCCATGAGAGGCAACTGTTGACTTGAAGTTAGGAGCGCAAACAGTTTGTCACACCTGCAAAAGAGAAAAGGCAGGCTCAGGATTGGGTCAGAGAAGCTGTCAGACCAGGATACATATCTGACCAAGTATTTATCAGCCCAACAAGAAACTCCAGAGTTCTAGAAGCCATGCAATAAAATTATAAATTAAATTAGAGGCTGGGTATGGTGGCTCACGCCTGTAATCCCAGCAATTTGGTAGGCAGAAGTGGTGAATCACCTGAGGTCAGGAGTTCAAGACCAGCCTGACCAACATGGTGAAACCCCATCTCTACTAAAAACACAAAAAATTAGCTGGGCGTGGTGGCAGGTGCCTGTAATTCCAGCTACTTGGAAGACTGAGGCAGGAGAATCGCTTGAACCCTGGAAGAAGAAGTTGCAGTGAGCCCAGATCATGCCACTGCACTCTACCCTGGGTGTGAAAAAGCAAGACTGCATCTCAAAATAAATAAACAAACAAATAAGCCGAGGCTTGTGTTCAAGGAAAATGCCTGGCTGGGCCCTTGTTTCTTCCTCACTCTAGCTTAGTCATAACCTGAAAGCATTCTGAGAAAAGCATGACCTTGTGTCACCACAAAATAATAAAAACAAAAAAAGAAGAAGAAAGAAAAGAAAACTTGGCTGGGCATGGTGGCTCACGTCTGTAATCTCAGCACTTTTGGAGTCTAAGGCACAAAGATTGCTTGAGCCTGGGCAATGTGGCGAGAACCCCGTTCTACAAAAAAATGCAAAAAAAAAACTAGCTGGGCATGGGGGCATGCACCTGTAGTCCCAGCTACTTGCAGAGCTGAGGTTGGGGGAGGATCACCTGAGCCCAGGAGGTCAAGGCTGCAGTGAGCCATGATTGTGCCACTACACTCCAGCCTGAGTAACAGAGCAAGACCCTGTAAAAAAGAAGAGACAGAGAGAGAGAAAGAAAGAGAGAGAGAGAGAGAGAGAGAGAGAGAGAGAGAGAGAGAAAGAAAGAAAGAAAGAAAGAAAGAAAGAAAGAAAGAAAGAAAGAAAGAGAAAGAAAGAAAAGAAAGAGAGAGAGAAAGAAAGGAAGAAAGAACGAGAGAAAGAAAGAGAAAGAAAGAAAACTATGGGCTAATCACACTAAAAACTTAAAGGCAAAAAATAATAATAATAAGCCTATTAGCAACTTGACTCCAACGGTGTTTTAAAAGGATTATACATAAAGAATATAAAGATAGCTTTAAGCAGAGAATCTATTAAGATAATTTGCTACAGGAGTATATGAAGGGCAGAAAAGATATTCCCATCACAATAAATGCTTTCATGAATAGATATGATAAAATGTATGCCTATTTCTGAATTAGAACCTAAAAATCTTAGCAATCTAAAGGTAGGTGGAAATTTTCCTTACTAAGGGCTAACTAACAAAAACTTGTAGCAAACATCCTATTCAGTGGCAAAAAATTAGACATTCCCAGAAAAGTCAAGAGCAAGACAAGATGGCCCACTGCCACCATTACTACTTTATTTAATAGTCTACTGGTGATCCTAACCAATTCAATAAGAAATAAAATAGAAAGGAGAAGAAAATTATGAATTTAAAAGTTGCCATTCCTTGTAAAATGGATTGTGGTTATGGTTGCCCAACTCTGAACATACTAAAAATCATTAAATTATATCCTTTAAAAGGGTGAATCCTATGGTATTGATGGCAGTGACAGGCCATCTGGAGCAGCTGCTGTCATCACACTGGCTTCAGCAGTGAGGCATGGCTGGGGCTGCACTCTATTGAGCCAGCAGGAGCTAGGGACAAGCGGGAGACCCTCTCCTTCTGTGTTGAGGCAGGAGCTACCTGGATGCTGCTGCAGCTGCCCAATCCATGGCTGTGGACCTGGGCATCCCTGTACTCTCGGGGCTGGGAGCAGGCAGGAGACGCACTCTCCTGGGTGTAGCTGCAGCTGCCAAAGTTGTCCCTGCAGACCCAGGCCTCTGGCTCCACAGAGCAGAAAGGAGACCCGCTCCCCAGGCGCAGTTGCAGCTGCCCCAACTGCAACTGCAGACCCAGGCATCTCTGCACTCTTGGGAGCCCAGGAAGGCACACCCTGCCCTCACAGGCTCAGAAGTGCCTGCTCCCACTGCCTGGCTTCTCTCTGGCTGCAGAGATGATGGGATGACCTGCCTGCAGAGAGAAGCTTCCCACTCCAGGGTCTCCTCTCTGCAAAAAGCTGAACACTCGTCAGGACACCCTGGCTGCAGAGAGGAGCTACCCACTGCGGGTCTCCTCAAAGCTGTTCTATCACTCAAATCTCCCCTTTGTCTTGTTCACTCTCCACTTTTCTGTGTACCTCATTCTTCCTGGTCGCAGGACAAGAACTTGGGACCCATCAAATGGTGGGGCTAAAACAGCTGTAACACAAACAGGACTGAGATACCCATCTTGCTCACCACGTTGCAGGTGAAGAGGAGAGAGAGCTGTGGCCCTTCGGGGAGCCCAGACCTGGGAGCTCCCCAAGTCAGGGCTGTGACTCCCTCTTTGGGGGCCTGTGGTTCTTGGCATCTCCAAGCTTCCAGGCACCCCACGTTCCCTGGTGCCAGCTGTGGAAACTGTTTGCAGTGTGCCTGGTCCAGCCATAGCCTCGCAGAGAGCCCACACTGGCACCTGGAACGCCCACCCTCTGCAGCAGCTGGCATGTCTGACTGATCAGTAGCCAGACCCCATGCTTGCTCACACACCCCTCGCCACTCCATGCCTGACTTGCCCTTGGCAGGTGTGGGATCCAGGCTGGTAGCATGAGCTGAGCGCAGTGTGCCAGGCCGAGTGAGCAGAACGAGCCCAGCAGGCCTGAGCAAAAGTTAGGCAAAGACAGCACCAGCCACAGAGGTTTCTGGCAAGAAAAATGACACTCCAAGGATCCCGTAACAGTATGTGAATTGTATCTTAATATAGCTCTTAAAAAATTATCATTATCAGCTACATGATTATCTACTAAGAAAATCAAAGAGAATAAATTTTAAAATGGATTAAAAGTGAGAGCATAGAAAGTTGCCAAGTAAAAAATCAACATACAAAATCATTTTCCAATACATCAGCAATAGCCAATTTCAAACCATCCCAGAAAAGAAATCCCATTTACTGTACACAGAAAGATCAAACATCTACAAATAGGTCCAATAAGAAATATGGAAGGCTTCAATTGTAAAAACAATACAACTTTACTGATTGATATGAGCTGAGGCAAAAAACTGGACTGCCAAGTATTTCCGGCCCCTTGCCTCCCTTCAGGAATGGTCAGGGGGTCAGGGGGATTCCTTTTAGAACAGCCTTGGGGACATCACAGGAACTGTGGAGAAGGTGACTAATGAGCTATTTTAAATGCTTTGCACCAAGTCTGGCACGTAGTGAGCAGTCAACAAATATTAATCCATTTTCCATGTATATTCCATGTGCAGCCAGAACTTGGGGTCACAGACATTGAAAATCAGACTTGATCCTGTGGTGTTAGCTGGTTGATTGGGATGGCAGGAAAGCTTAGGGAAGAGCATGACAGTTCCTGAAATTATAATATGCCACTTAGAGGTAAGGGGATCTGAATGAACATAGGAGCTCACAGGAAAGCAAGTTGTTACAGTTCAGAGATAGAACACACTCAGTGTGTGTGTTTGGGAGCAAGGGGGAAGCTGTCTCACTTGGGGTGACCAGATCGTGAGATATGGAGCTCCCTCACGTTCATCCCCGAACACCCCAATTCGGGGATCTGCTAGAGGTCCCTGTGTGGGGTGTATTAAGCTCAAGCTCCTCTCTAGCCATTCAAGGCTTCCACGGTCTGGTCCCACTGGTGCACAATGCTGGTGCTCAGCTTGGACCTCCATCCTTTTTAAAAACTATTTTTGTCCTCCTCCCACCCACCCATAACAGCCAGCAACTGCAGCTCATTCTCAAAGGACTATCCTCAGACTACATGGTATTGGAAGTGCCTGAGAATGTACTTTCCCCAACAATTACAGTAAGTCCTCACCTAATGTCTAAGGAAAACGATGTAAAAAGAAACCAATTTTCTCAGAGGCTAATTGATTAAACAGAAGTTAAGTTCCTACAGCCTACTTCCGGTTGTAAAAACATCACTAAACTTCTAAATAGAGACCAAAATACTTCTAATATTAACCATTGAAATAAATGTGAGCTATACATACATTTTAAAAGATTAATAAAACAAGCAAGATAATGATTTACCAGCTTATTCCATTCAAGGTGGGGTGGGTCAGAGCCCATCCCAGCAGCTCAGAGCTCCCGGTGTGGATCTGCCCTGGACAGGACGCCAGCCAATCTCAGGACACACTCACACAATCCACACTTACTTAGACTGAGACAAGGTAGACACCTCAATTCACTCAATGTGCACGTCTCTGGGATGTGGGAGGAAACTGGAGTACCCAGGGAAAACTCATGCAGACATAAGGAGAATCTGCAGGCTACACACAGACAAGGCTTGGCTGGGGATCGATTTTTTTCTCATCAGTGTTAGAACGAAACCACATTGAACTGAATGACATTATTCCAGGAACTGCTGTCCTAGGGTGGCGCAGGCACTGCAGGGGTCTCCAGGCTTCTGCTTCCACGCACCAGATGACCTCGGTTCTAATAGTGGGGGTCTGTATTAGTTATGGTAAAGCTGGCTGCCATAATGAAAACGTACCGTGATTCAAGGGTAAAAGCAGCTGGTTTTTCAGATAAAGTCTAAAATGGGTATTCCTAATTTGTGGGTGGATCTCCTCTAAGAGGGAACTTGGGGCCTAAGTTCCTTCCCTCTTACGTTCTGTCAACTGCAACACATGTCTTTCCAGAAAGTTTGAGGCTGGCCTGAAAGTGGCAGGCATCACTTCTAACAGTAAGGAGGCTGGAAAGTTGTCAACCCAAGGAGAAGAGGAAATGGGTTTGGTGGGCCGCTAACCAGTCTCTGTGTTGTACCTGTGCCATATTAGTTGTTAAATATTTTGAATACCATCCCTTGTCAGAGACATGGATTTGAGGCTTGACTCTGCCTTTTTTTTTTTTTTTTTTTTCTCCCCAATCAATGGTTGCCTAGGCTCTGCCTCTTTTTCCTTTTTTTTTTTTTTTGAGATGGAGTCTCGCTCTGTCACCCAGGCTGGAGTACAGTGGCACGATCTTGGCTCACTGCAACCTCCACCTCCCAGGTTCAATCGATTCTCCTGCTTCGGCCTCCCAAGAGCTGTGATTACAGGCACGCACCACTACGGCCAGCTAATGTTTTTATTTTTAGTAGAGACGGGGTTTCACCATGTTGGCCAGTCTGGTCTCGAGCTCCTGACGTCACGATCCTCCTACCTCAGCCTACCAAAGTGCTGGGATTACAGGCGTGAGCCACCGCACCCTGCTGGCCCTGCCTCTTAATAGTTGAGAGGGGATAGACATGGTGGCTCACACCTGTAATCCCAGAACTTTGGGAGGCCAAAGCAGGAGGATTGCGTGAGGCGAGCAGTTCAAGACCAACCTGGGCAACATAGCAAGACCTGTCTCTACAAAAAAAAAAAAAATCTAAAAACTAGCTAGGCATGGTGAT
This sequence comes from Rhinopithecus bieti, assembly GCF_001698545.2. Classification (NCBI taxonomy): domain Eukaryota; kingdom Metazoa; phylum Chordata; class Mammalia; order Primates; family Cercopithecidae; genus Rhinopithecus; species Rhinopithecus bieti. The sequence goes on along the minus strand of NW_016817889.1, from coordinate 565,726 downwards.
GAGTGCCTGTAGTCCCAGCCACTTCGGAGGCTGAGGTGGGAGGATCACCTGAGCCCAGGAAGTCAAGGCTGCAGTGAGTTATGATCATTCCACTGCACTCCAGGCTAGGCAACAGGTCTCAACTCTGTCTCAAAAAATAATAATAATAATAATTGAGAGAATTTGAACAAGTTGTTTAACCTCTCTAAGCCTCAGTTTTTCCATATGAAAATAGAAATGCTAATAATTATAATAAATAATACCTTCAGGGTTCCTTGGAATTATAAAAAAGATTATGTTTGTCAAGGGACCTTATAAACTATTAAGTCTCATGGAAATGCACTTCTTCATTCACCCTGCCTGGAATGAACTTTCTTTTCCCTTCCTTTATATAATTTCTACAATTCCCTGTTAAGAGGGCCAGAATGCTCTATTCTATTAAATAGCAACTGTGACCTTTTGGGATCCTGACACCACTAAAAAGAAGAAAAAAAATTGGTTTGAAATAGCTTGGCAATTTTACTACGCTGGGGGAGCCTAAGAGCAATTCCCACAACTGTAGCACTTCCCCTAACTCAGAAATATTTGTTTCACCTCCTGGTGAGCTTGTAGCAAGTTGTGACATTCGTCCTCAAAACACTAGGAATCAGGACCTTCCTCTTGGACCATCGGTATCCAAACCCAACAACTAAAAAGATTAAAAACTCAACTTGAGGGACATGGAAATTAGAGGCGTATAACATTGCTTCATACCACACCAGCTATGATATCAGACCCCAAAAACGTAACTGGCAGAGCCCAGAACACCTGACTAATCCTCATAAAAATCCCCTTAACAATTGCCTCTTTTAGAAAATATTCTCAAGCATTTCCAGTCCAAGATATGTTCTATTTTCCCCAAAGGATTGCATTTCATAAATGCCACCTGATACAAATGCCACTTAAAATCCTTCTTTTGTTAGTTTTGCCTCTCACACAGATGTTTAGTCACTTGAGATCAGGGACTGGGTCCTTTGACCCCACACTAGAGACATGGCACACCATCACTAAAGATTTGTTAACCAAGGACTTCCCGTGGGAAGTGTCGTTTCCTGGAATGGGATAGTCATGCTCCATTATCAAGTTAAGCATCCAATATAACCATTAAAATGTTGGGATTCTTGAAATCTGGTGTTCTTGGGCATTCATCTACCCAGGTTAGCACTGACCCAACCACATGGTACCACTCAGTGATAGGAAATGGGTGAGAATCACAGAGGAGTTTCCATTCATTCATCTGACAAATAATTATTAGTTTCCAAAACCATTCTTAGCACCTGCCAGGAGTTTCAAGAAAAAAGGCATATATATATATGATAAAGACCCACTTTCTAGTCTAGTACAGTGACACCAGGTGATAAGCAGACCATTAAAGCCAGATAAAGAAGCAGGCAAGAGATTTAGAAGCAAGGCCCAGGGAAGCAACATTAGGGACAGGCATGTGGGAACATGACCCAAGGGAGGCCCAGAATTGAGAACAGGTTTCAACAGCTGTCTCCACTTACCAGACTGGCAAATGTTAAAGACTGACAACACCAGGTGTTGCTAGGGTGTGCAAAGCAGACTCCCACATATTGCTGGAATGGTGTAAATTTGCACCAACCTATCTGTGGGGCGATCTCACAAAATGTACCAACATTTAAAGCGTATATACGTATAACTCGGCAATTACAGACCAGACATTTATCTTGTGGGAATAACTGGGCAAATGAAAACTGACATTGGTACCACTGTAGCCTATTCATTGTGTCACTGCTTGGAGAGGGTAAAATTGTAATCACTTGGCCACGAACTTGTCCCTGAACCAATCACAATGGCCAGAAGGATCAGATCTTCTGATTGGTCAGGCCTCAGTCACACATCTCTCCTCTGCTGCCAGGGGACAGAGGAAGACTGTGATTGACAGTTGAGCCATATGGATTAGGATAAGAGAAAAGACAATTCCCTAAAGGAAAAAAAAAGGAAGAACACTGTTACTAGGGGACTGAAAATGGGAAAGCCAAACAAAATCTGTAATTAGGGCTGGGCGCAGTGGCTCACACCTATAATCCCAGCACTTTAGGAGGCTGAGGCAGGTGGAGCACTTGAGGTCAGGAATTTGAGACCAGGGCCAGGCGCGGTGGCTCACGCCTGTAATCCCAGCACTTTGGGAGGCCGAGGCAGGCGGATCACGAGGTCAGGAGATCGAGACCATCCTGGCTAACACAGTGAAACCTCGTCTCTACTAAAAATACAAAAAATTAGCCGGGCGCAGTGGCGGGCGCCTATAGTCCCAGCTACTCGGGAGGCTGAGGCAGGAGAATGGCGTGAACCCGGGAGGTGGAGCTTGCAGTGAGCCGAGATCGCGC
>NW_016817889.1:499004-563196 GCF_001698545.2 Rhinopithecus bieti | reverse complement strand
ACAGAGCTAGACTCTGTCTCAAAAAAAAAAAAAAAAAAAAAAAAAAGGAATTTGAGACCACCCTGACCAACAAGGTGAAACCCCATCTCTACTAAAAATACAAAAATTAGCCGGGAGTGGTGACATGTGCCTATAATCCCAGCTACTCGGGAGGCTGAGACAAGAGAATTGCTTGAATCCAGAAGGCGGAGGTTGCAGTGAGCTGAGATGGTGCCACTGTACTTTAGCCTGGGTGACAGAGCAAGACTCTGTCTCAGAAAACAAAACAAAACAAACAAAAAAAACCCCCTGTAACTACCCCAGTCTACCATAGCAGGAGTCACTGGTGCACAGGGAGAACTGCTTCAGGCAGACGGAAGAGATCAGTTTTTACAGAGCCTTTACAGTCTGTGATGAAACCACCTCCAGAGAGGAGGAGGAGGAGGAGGAGGAGAAGGCCACCCCTGACGAAGGAGACCCAGACTTGTAAATCCACCTCTATGAATAATTGAATAATTTTAAAGACATGGTTGAGGCTGTGAGGTAGTTGTAAGAAAAATATAAGCAAACAAGACAAATAAGGATACTATGGGCAGAGCCAGGAAAGGTCCCTGACCATGCATGGGCCCACATGGTGTCCACACATGTCAGTGAGACATTGGCTAGCACTGTGGGTACCACTTGCAGCCAAGTGAACTTGATCAAATGGCTGGACCACTTAAGACCTCAGCTTCCTTATCTCTAAGACTGAGAGAAGAAACCAATCTATGGGCTGACGGTGAGCATGTCTTGAGCCTGTGCAAGTAAAAACACCTGTGTGCCAGACATTGTGTACAGAACCTCAGCAAGGGGAAGGGTAGGCCAGAAATGGCGCTCCAATTTAAACAGAAGAGAAAAAAGTAAACAGAAGAGATGAAGGATGGTGGCTCCAGGAAGTCTGAAACTTAGGGGTTTATTCTAGGGCAAACGGAGACCTCAAATTTAAGCTGGTGGTCATAAGGAGGGTTACGATAGCACTTTCAATTAGAAACTATGTTGAAAAACTGGAACTTGCCCCCCTCCCACAAGTCCTTAACTGTGTATAAGTGGAACGACTGTTTACTTGTACATTTTTATTTTCATGGCTCATTCTCACTGGCTATTGAAACACTTCAGAACAGAAACTCCTTAAACGCCCCAAGACCAGGTTAGGGCACCCCGCCACCACCACCCTATTCCTCCATTTCGCCCTGTGCCAAGAGCACCACAGGCCTGCTCCTGCCTCAAGTGTCCTTCCCTGGGTCCAACGGGGGACAACGTGTACCGTGGTTGCCTTGAATTTCCTCACCTCAAATTCAGATCGAGTGACATTTGCACCATCAAGGTGGCAAGCACGTGTTGCTCTGTCTGGGAGGCAAGGGGAGATCGACACCATGCGAAGGTATGAGCGCGGAGAGAGCACGAGGTGGTCCCACTGCTCCTGACCCCCATGAGGTCCAGTCTGTGTGAAAAACAGCCTTGACCCAGAAACACAAAGGCACCCCTGTTTGTGTGGTATTGGGCAAGCCTCTGGCCTCTCCAAGCCTGTTTCTTTATCCTTAAAATTGTGGCAATTCTATCCTCTGAGGGCAGCCATGAAAAGTGGGGAAAAGCTTGCAGCAAGAGCCTCATAGCCTCCTAAGCAGCCATGCCCTGAGATGTCTGTGTCTTTTTTTTTCCGCCCCTCCCCCCAGCCCCGCCAAGATGGAGTTTTCACTCTTTCGCCAGGCTGGAGTGCAGTGGCACAATCTCAGCTCACTGCAACCTCTGTCCCCCTGGCTCAAGCGATTCTCCTGTCTCAACCTCCGGAGTAGCTGGGATTACAGGTGCCCACTACCACACCTGGCTAATTTTTGTATTTTTAGTAGAGACGGGGTTTCACCATGTTGGCCAGGCTTGTCTCACACTCCTGATCTCAGGTGATCCACCCACCTCAGCCTCCCAAAGTGCTAGGATTACAGGCGTAAGCCACTGTGCCTGGCCGGTGTGTGTCATTTTTACTTTTCCCCATCCCACAGGGTTTTACGGAATGTCACAGCCGTGGTCTGTGCCCTGAGGTAAGAAGTAAATGGATCAGATAACAAGGCATGAAAATGAAGCCAAAATGAAACAGGTATTTCACAGAGGCTTGTCTTAGGGTTTTCCATCAGGAATCCAAAGTGTTGCTGCTACTGCAGACATCTGGTGTTGCTTGGCTGTGGCCACAGGGAGATGTGATGTGTCAGCCAGGAAATCTCAGAGGTGCCTGTGAGCAGGAGGGAGGCCACTCAGAAGCAGTGTCCATGGGGCTGTGAAAGGGCAGGAAGAGAACGAGGAAGCAAGGAAGCAGGCAGAAGGTGCTTTCTTTCCCTTCCCTGGTTCCTCATCACATGCCCGGGGGCCCAACCAGCTCCGGTATCAGAGAATAGCCACCCTCAAATGGCTTCATGTCACCCTCCATCCCCAACTGTGGGATCTCCCTAGACATGAAGCAGAGACTCTAGCAAAAGGATGGTAGTGCTCTGTGGCAAACACAGCCGTTCCAAATGGCATTCATGAGACAATTCCTTCATTCTCTGCTCTGTGCTTGGTGCTTTGGAAAGAAACAAAAGACATTGGAACTACAAGCTGCTCACAATAAAGAGCTGTATTTGCACAGCCAACCCCGTAGAGGGGCTTCCCCAGGTCTAAGCCACCTAGGACCATAGATGCCACTATGGCTCTTCTGTAAGCACATCACTGGTCACTGATGTCCAGAGGAATGACTGGAGTGACAGGAAGGTAGGGGTACCTGGGGGTGTGGTATAGACCCCAGTCAATGTGGAGGGGCACTCTGGAGCCTGGGTCAGGTTACCCTACCAGAGAGAAAATACCAGATCAGGATGGCAGATTCAGCAAGGGAAAGTCTGTGTCATAACCTAGGTGTGCCCATGGAGAGTAGCAAAGGTTGTGCCATCAGCATACGCTGTCAGGTCTGGGCAGACAGGGACGCTCCCTGACCAAGTTCAGACTGCAGGTATGGTTAGGACGATAAGGAGAGGCAGCTCACTTAAGGGGACTCCTGAACATGAAGCCTCCTTCTTTCCCTCCCCTTTTCCTCCTTCCCTTCCTCCCTCCCTCCCTCCCTCTCTCCTCCTTCCTGCCTTTCTTCCCTTGACTTAGCAACTTTACACGGGATTATTTCCAAATAGCAGGGGTTCTTGGGACTTTTACTACTCTAATGTGCATTATGAGTCTAAAAACGACCTGACTGCTCTTGCTCACCCATATTTCTTGGTTCTCACAAACACATTTCTTCCTAGGGAACAGAGCAGCTGTATAGTCCAAGATTAGCTAGTCTCTGGTTAGAAAACGTCTCTCCAGCATCAGGTGAACTTTGGGTACACACCTCCTTGTGCAATTAGGGTGACTCCCTGGCCTTATCAGCTGCATGGTGGCCATCTCTTGGGTGGACTGTTTCTTCAGAAGGGTCACATGCTTCATCCAACTCTCTGTATTGTTCCAGAGCTCAGGGACACATGATTTGATCTTTCCCTCATGCAGGCCACAGACCTCACTTAGCCTATAGGCCCTCTAGAGGCATTGCCCCCAAAGGTAAACAGTCAGGCAGAGACCTCGTGAACATTGGACTCTGGACCAAAGATTGCTCAGAGCTTTTGCCTTACCAGGGTGGAAACTTCCCTCTTCTCACTTCAGCCTGGGACACTCAGCCCATTTGAGTTCTCACGAGACGCTGGTGTCTAGGCACGAGATCTGAATGAAATCTTTCTAGACAACAGGCACCTAACAACCTAACAACAGTCTCCTTAATCCCACCAACCACCCTCCCTGTGATGCTGGCCAGAACATTTTAAACACCGGCGTGAGCCCTCCCTGCAGGTAAAAATCATGTCTAATCTCGCCATCACCTCCCCAGCCCCCAGATACTCTTTGCTCTCCTCCACCTCTCCTGCTGCCCATGACACACCACCAGTCCCTGAGGACTCTATGCTTGTAAATAGCATACCTCTCCTGGAAAATCATTACTCACTCTCCTAGAGCTGGAGAAAATGTCACTGCTCCGTGTACCTTCTCCTCTAGGCAGTTTGCTACTCTGGTCTCTGAAGCCTGTTGCTCCACCTTGTGTAATAGGGTTACTGCCGTTTGGTTGTTGACACTTGTGTCTCTCCCACCTCTCCTAGAGCAGCTTGAAGTCAGGGGAGGGACGCAGTGTCTGGCAGGTGCTTCCTACAGATCTATTGATGAAGACCAGACAGACACAAGAAGCTCTAGTTCAGGAAGAAAAATAATGCACTGCGTATGTATTGCAAGCCAGACACTGTTCTAAGTTCATTTAATACTCGCAACAACCCTGTGAGGCAAGTGCTATTGCCACCCTCAGTTTACAGCTAAGGAAACTGAAGAACAGAGTGGTTAAGTAACTTACACGAGGCCTCTCAGCTATGAAATAGTAAAGCCAGGATGGATTTGAACCTGGAGCCTCTGCTCTTAACCGGTATACCTATTGCCTTTCAAACTAACAGAAATGAGACCAAGAGCTAAATTTCAAGGTTAGAGGCATCAGCATCAAACAGACTGGATGCAAACATTGGCTCTGACCTTGACCTTACTCAACTAAGCTGAGCCTCAATTTTTTCAAATGTGAAATGGACATTATAATAATATTTGCCTCATCTTTCGTATGGTTGATTTTAAACCTCTATGGATCTGTTGTAATCATAATGGCAATGTCTGTGTGCCGTGACCTTGTGAATCTTTCAGATTTGAACTGCTGCTGCCAACCCTAATCTCAACCCTGTGAGAAATGACATTCACAGAGGATTGCCTGGAGTGTATTTAATGTATCTCTTCCTATAGATTTTTGACGGAACCAGACCATCAACGCCTGTGCTCTTGGAACTCTGACCTTCCCTGCAAGTATCACGTTTGCTTTCATTGCCCTTGGGTATTGGGCCCTCGCTGTATGCTTGAGCTGAGTGGGTTTATGGTGGGCATGTTGGGGTGGATGTGACTCAGTTTCCTTTACACAGGATCGCGGGGTGAAAGGGCACTGGAATTGTCTTCATCCCTAGAAAATGACATAATAAAAGGGAAATTGTATTATTTCAATTGCTGGGAGTAGAATTTTTCTTAGGCAGCAAATGGCTTTTGTTTGGGAAAACATTTCCATAAGCTGTGAGTGGTGGGAGTAGGAGCCCAAAGTACTGGATGTTTCTACAAGTAACTCAAGGTAAGAGATAGTCTATTCTACCTGAGACAAAGAGGGGAATTTGGCCTCTAAGAGGCTGGAGAGAAAATTCAGAGAAGCCAGGAAAGAAAGGGAAGAGACGCCTATAAGATAGTGTGTGAAGTGAAGGCCAGTGGCAGAGGGTCAAAGGCCGTGTCCTCCATCTCCCTAACCTTAACTTTCTGTAAACATCTTCACTATTTTGTGTGAGTAGAGTCTTTTGTAGAAGTCAAAGAAAAGGCTAAGCTTCACATCTGCAAGCCATGTGGTGTGGAAAGAGGTAGCCTTTGTAAGATCAAGAGCTCAGAGAAACTTGGCCTCCAGGGGAACAGAAGAAAACTTAAGTCATGCTCTGCACCTCCCCTGGGCCTGGGGATCCCAGCCAGCACCTGGCTTACATGACTGATTGTGTTTTCTTATTGGCTTTCGTCACTGGAAACTCACTGGGTCATTGTGTATATTGGGGTCCCTTATAATCAACGTTCAGGAACTTATTGGCTTTCGTCGTTGGGAAACTTAGGGTATATCGGGGGTCCCTTATAATAAATGTTCAGGAACTTATGCAGAGTTGCTTCCCGCCTCTTATCCTACTATTTGGCCTTCATTTCTCTTACTTGTCCAGAATGAACCTTGTTTTCGTCTGCCTGACATCCCTTCCTGTGACACATATTGTCCCACTCCATATGGTCCCTACAGAGCTGCCAATCAGAGTGCCCAGCCCCACCTCCATCACAGGCGTGGGTACCTGACTGCTGGCAAAAATGCCCCACTCGCCTGGCCACAAGGGTGGCCACAGAACTCAAGGTGGGTCAATCAGAGAATCGCCTAAGGTTGATATGGGGAGAGAATGTTCTCTCAGCTGCTTGCTAATATGAATGAGTATGAATTTGAGGAGCTCCCTTGTCCATCATATGAACACAGCATCATTTAGCCTGGTGCCAAGCGGAGGCAAGCAGATCTGAGAGACGGAAGAAGAAACAGAGCACTGACGGTATCATTTGGGCCCCAAGATCTAGCTATACCTCCAGCTGGAGCCATCCCTGGATCTACCTGTAAATTGAGCTAACAAATTCTCTCTTTTTTTCACCATGCACTGGGATACAGGCTGGAGGCAGAGGTCAGATTAGCTTTGCTCCCCATTTCAAGTCCAGAGGAAGCCCTCAATTTGGGCATAAGGTCAAAGGGGCTGTGCTTATTGTTAAGTGTCAGAAACTACAAGGGAAAATTCAGTTCAAGAACCATAACCAGGAATAAATTTCTGAAGTTAGTTAATAGTTAATAAAAGATCAAATGGAACAACTTCCCAGTAGGATTGTGGGGAAATAAAATTTCCAGGGAACTCCAAACTTGGCAAATGGTGATCTGTGATTGCTCAAATGCAAGGGCAAGTTCCAGACCCTGCAATTATGATGAGAGGAGGCCCCCAGTGGGAAGTCTTTCCCTATGCCCTTCTCGGAAGTGGCCATCGAAAACCCTAGACAGGGGGTGTCCTTGAAATAGGAAGGGAGTTGGGGTCACTTGGGTTGGCTGACCAAGGAAGTGAGTGCCCTGCCCTGGGGCTGTCGCAGTTCTTTCCCTGTAAAGCATGCAGTATACAAATGGGAGATTTTATTGCAGTGTTTGTTTTCCCTTTATCATTGGGGCCTCCCTATGTTGGGCATGGTGGTGATGACGGTTAAACTTCTTTTAAAGCTATAGTCTACCAAATCCACAGAAGGTTGTTTCAAAACCTAATGAAGAAGGAAAATATATCACCCAGAAGCTCTGGGCCTGGGACTGGATCTGGCAACTAGATATTAATTGGTTTTTAAGTTTTTGTTTATATACTCATTGTATTATGCTAGGTGGGGGCATTCAGAGAATTGCATTTATGGAAGAAGGGTGATTTTCTTGCTCTAGCTTTCCTCCCAGAAGGGACCTCTTCTCTGGCCCTATGTAGTTTTGGAGTTTCTGGGAGTCCAAATACCCCCACCCCTATTCCATCTCCACAGAAGTGGGAGCTAGCCCACAATAGCCAGACAGAGGACTCCGTCTTTCCATCCACTTTGTTCAGTTGTGGGCATGTGACCTAAACACAGTCAATCAGGATTGACAACAAGCACTAAGGCCTTCTTTACCCAAAACATGCTAAAGAAGTCAATGCAGCTTCAAGTTCAACATTCCGTTCTCTTTTCTTAAAGATTCTTCCTTCATCCCAACATTGAGATTTTCCACTGTTTTACCTCATGAAAGTTTAGAGCCTCAGATCATCAGTTTTCCTTTGACCTATGGCATGAGTTATTTAGACAATATGTTTTAATTTTCAAACCTATAGATTTTTTGTTTTTACTGGTTAACTTTATTATTTTATTTAGAGAAAGTGATTTATATAAATGCCAATTCTTTGAACTTTATTTAGACTTGCTTTCTGTACTAGCATGTGTCAGTTGTTATAAAACATATCTTGGGTGCTTGAAAATAATGTTTTCCTAAATTAATTGGTGAAAAGTTCTATGTAAGTCACTAATTATTGTGATGTTCAAATCATTAATATTTTTATGAATTTTTTTGTTTTCTATCTACTTGGTCTATAAATCTCCCACTATAATGATGGATAAGTCAATTTCTCCTTGTTATTCTAATTTTTGCTATCTTTTGAAGGCATGTTAGTAGGTATTTGCAAGTCTGGAACTGTTAAATCTTCCCGTGAAATTAATTTTGTAGCGATATGTGTAACTCTCTTTATGATTAGTATAATTTTTAAACTTAAAGCCTATTTCATCTGTTATCAGTCTGTCTGCACCAGCTTTCTTTCAATAAAATTTGCTTAGGGTATCATTTTTTCATGCTTTTATTTTCAAATTTTCAATGTTCTTATGTTTTATCTTTGTGTCACATAGGCAACATGTAGTTGAGGTTTTTTTTTGATCCAATCTGGTAATCTGTCTTTTAACTGGAGATTTTGGTCCACTTACATTTATTACAGATGTTCAAAGTTAATGTCTTAATTTGGATTGCCTCAGAAGCAGACCGTGAGGTAAGAATTTGAATGAAAAGGTTTATTTGAGAGGTAGCTTGAGAGAACCCTGATAAGGGAGTAGAGAGGTGAGACAGGGCAGGGAAGGAAGCCGATAAAGTATGTCTCATTTGGTTACCAGTGTGGCCAGCTAGGGCTAAATCCCAATAGGTAACTCTAGGAGACAGTGCAGAACAAACCAAGGAATGAGGGTGAGGGAGCTGGAGTGTTTATCCATTAAGTCCAACCCATTATTAGTTGAGGCCTGCTTCTGGGGACATTAATTCCTCAGCACTTCCAGCTTATCCTGCACACATGCAGGGGAGACACAGTGGTCAGAGGGAGCCCTCATGCAAAGAGCCCCAAATACTGCCAGTTAAAAGTTAGGAGAGAGGCCAGAAATGCTAAAATCCAAGGCTGTATGGGCAGGGCACTGATAGCATCTGCTAGCAGTTAATATCTTTACTCTCCTGCAAAATACAAAAACCTTAACTCAAACTACCATCATCCAATTTATATGGCATTGTGTAGAATTTTAGTTCTTTTTAAGCACACAAATCATTATTTTATATAGTCAGTGTTTGCTTAATTTCACCAGACGTCCACATTTTTTTCTTGCTCACTTTTTCTTTATACATCTTAGATTGCTTTTCTGGAATCAGTTTTATTCTTCCCGAAATAAATCCTTTGGAGTTCTACAGTAGGAGTATGTTGGACTTACCAGTCTTGCCTGAAAATGTCTTTATTTTATTCTTTGTTCTTGAATGAGAATTTCCTGGATTAAAAATTCTACACTGACAGTTATTTTCTCTATTTTGAAGATATCATTAAGCTGTTTTTTGACTTCTGTTTCGTTGATAAGTCAACTACCAGTTTGTCATTCTTTGGTAGGTAATTTGTCTTTTCTGTCTGCCTGCCCTTAAGATCTCTGTCTCGAGTGTTCTGCAATTTTGCCATGACTGTTTAGTTAAAATTTCCTTTTTTTTTTAATTTTAATTTTTTTTTTTTTTGAGACAGACTCTTGCTCTGTCACCCAGGCTGGAGCACAGTGGCACAATCTCAGCTCATTGTAACCTCCGCCTCCCCTCCCGGGTTCAAGCGATTCTCGTGCCTCAGCCTCCTGAGTGGCTGAGATTACAGGCATCTGCCAACACATCCAGCTAATTTTTTATATTTTTAGTAGAAACAAGGTTTCACCATGTTGGCCAGGCTGTTCTCAAACTCCTGGCCTCAAGTGATCCACCCACCTTGACCTCACAAAGTGCTGGGATTATAGGTGTTAGCCGCTTCACTTGGCCTTTCTTTTATTTTTATTGCATTGAATTTGTTGGGCTTTCTGAATCTGTCGATTTATGTCTACACCATTTAGAACTAAGTTAAACACATGTGACAGAAAACTCAAAATAATGGTGGTTTGTAAAGGACAGAAGATTATTTCTCTCTTGCATGCAAGTAGTCAGATGTTGGACAATCCTGGGTTGTTAAGGGTCTTCTAGCTCACTGTTCCACTGCCCTATAATGGCTTCCTTTCTCAGGGTCTAAGTTGGCTTCTGGAGCTCCCACCCTCATACCTGTGTCCCAGCCAGTAGGATGGCACAAGAGAAGGAGGGCTTGCCCCTTTTTCTCTGAAGAGATTTCCCAGAAGTCTTAAAGACTTTTACTTATACTTCAATGCCAGAATGCAGTCACATGACCATGCCTAGCTAAAAGGGAGGCTAGAAATCATAGAACTTTAGTAGGTTGCATTGCTACTATACTTTGGACATTTGGTCCTCCAAACCTCATGTTGAAACTTGGTTCCCAGTGCTGGAGGTGGGGCCTAATGGAAGATGTTTGGGTCACAGGGGCAGGTCCTCTATGAATAGCTTGGTGTCATCTTCATGGTAATGAGTGAGTTCTGGCTGTATTAATTCCTGCAAAAGCTGATTGTTGAAAAGAGCCTGGCACCTTTCCCATTTCTCTCTTGCTTCCTCTCTTGCCGTCTGATCTCTGCACAGGCCAGCTTTGCTCTGACTTCCACCATGAATGGAAGTAGCCTGACACCCTCACCAGAAGCAGATACTGTCACAATGCTTCTTGTACAGCCTGCAGAACCATGAGTCAAATAAACCTCTTTTCTTAATAAATTGACCATCCTCGGGTATTCTTTATAGCAACACAAATGAACTGAGACAATTACCATTCCAAATGAATTTGTGGTTCTGACATCTGAAGAGGAGGATGAGTGCTATTAGAATAGGCAACTACCAATCTTTACCACAGTCTGCCTTTTGGCTATCAGACATTCATTTTACACTCCACTCCCACATTTGGAACATGTTCAACCTCCAAAAGAGAAACCTTGAAATTCCCATCCAGTTACTACATCTAGGTCAAAGTTCAGTATCTTTGGGTGACACAGAGGTCTTCCCATCAGGTCTAGATGTAGCTCTTTATGTTCTAGTGACTTATAAAACAAAAGACAATCCATCTAATAAACAATGACTGAATAGGTTGACACAATTATAGCTCTTGTTCAGCAAAGGGGAAAATGAGAAGCATGCAGTCATCACTGGTCCATAGTGATTACCAAGTCCAGTTGGGGAGGAGGAGTGGAGGCTTCCAGCCCTAGCAGTGGGGTAAGCTGCCTGGTTAGTGCATCTGGCAGCCCCAGGTTCTTCCATTTGGGAGGAACATCCTAATCTATTGTCCTTTGTGACCATCACTTTGCCTTCTCTGAGTCTCCTCCCCATCCCCTGTCCCCCATGGTCACGTCTGAATGGGCATAAAAATATGCTTCTTGGAGCTGCATAGCATTTACACTCTGTTTCCTGCTGATACTGATTTAGATCCTGGGGTGTGCCTTAGGGAGTTTAACTGTCACAGATCCAATATTCCATTGTGTTAATATTACCACAAAGCATTTATCCATCCCACTCTTTGATGAGTGTTTTGGGGTAGTTACCAGTTTGGGGTTAGTACAAATAGTGCTGCTATGAGTATTTTCAGGTTTGTTTTTTGATGAATTTACATTTCTGTTGAGTATTGTTCCAGCTACCTATTACTGCATGACAAAGTGTCCCAAATGTAATGGTGTCAAACAACACTCATTTTATTATACCCATGGGCTCTGTGGGTGAGGAACTTGAATGGGGGCATGGAAGGTGTGGTTTGCTCTGCTCCACCTTGTGTGGGGTCTCAGTTGGGAAATCCAGATGGTTGGGGGTGATTTGAATGCCAGGGCAGGAGTCATGTGGAGATTTCTTGCTCACAGATCTGGTGTCTGAGCTGGAATAAGTTGAAACCTGCTCTTACCTGGGACTAAACCTCAGGATCCCTCTCCATAGTCTGCTCCTGTGACTTAGGCTTCCTCACAGCAGGAAGGTCTTGATATGGTGAAACTCCCTGCCTGGAGGCTCAGGAATCTAAGAGTAATCATTCTAGAAAGGAAAATTGAAGCTGGAAGGCATCTTATGACCTTTTTCTCTCTGCAGAGTCTCATAGTGTCACAAACACCACATTCTATTGGTTGAACTGTCACGCTCTCCATAATTCAAAGGCATTTGATGTAGATTCTGCCTCTTGAGGAAAGGTGTGTCAAAGAATTAGACGCATCCCCAGGAGTGGAATTTCTGGGCCACAGGGTATGCATATACTCAGTGTTGGTGCTGCCAATCAATTTGACAAAGGAATTACATTGGCATAACCCCCATGAGCAGTGTATGAGAGCTCTGCTTGGTCCTGACTTTTTCATTTTAGCTATTCTGGTGGGTGTGAAGTAGCAGCACATTGTGACCTTAATTTGCATTTCCTTTGGATTTTCCTGATGCCTAATAATACAAGCTGTAGTGGGCTGAGTGGTGTCCCCCAAAAATATCAGATGCTTTAATTCCTGAAAGCTGTGAATGTTGCTTTACATGGTAAAGTTTTTGCAAGTGTCATTAAGTTAAGCATTTTGAGATAAGTAGATTGTTCTCGATTATCTGGTGGGCACTAAAAGCCATTACAAATTGATGTGGTTTTGCTGTGTCCCCATCCAAATCTCATCTTGAATTGTAACTCCCATAATCCCCATATGCCAGGGGAGGAATCCAGTGGGAAGTAATTGAATCATGGGGGCAGATCTTTCCCATGCTGTTCTCCTGGTAGCGAATAAGTCTCACCAGATCTGATGGTTTTATAAAGGGAGGTTCCCTTGCACATGTGCTCTTGCCTACCACCATGTAAGATGTGCCTTTCTCCTCCTTTGCCTTCTGCCATGATTGTGAGGCCTCCCCAGCCATGTGGAACTGTGAGTACATTAAATCTCTTTTCTTTATAAATTACCCAGTCTTGAGTATGTCTTTATACAGTAAAGACAGTATGCAGTCTATACTGTATACTAATACAGTAAATTGATACTGGTAGAGTGGGGTGCTGCTGTTAAGATACCCAAAAATGTGGAAACGACTTTGCAACTGGTTAACAGACAGAGGTTGGAACAGTTTGGAGGGCTTAGAAAAATACAGGAAGATGTGGGAAACTTTGGAACTTCCTAGAGACCTGTTGAATGGCTTTGCCCAAAATGCTGCTAGTGATATGAACAATAAGGTCCAGAATGAATGAGGTGGTCTCAAATGGAGATGAGAAACTTGTTGGGAACCGGAGTAAAAGTCAGTCTTGATATGCATTTTACTTGACTGATGGCATTTTACCCCTGCCCTAGAGATCTGTGGAACTTTGAACTTGAGAGAGATGATTTAGGATATTTGGCAAAAGAAATTTCTAAGCAGCAAAGCATTCAATAGGAAGCAGAGCATAAAAGTTTGGAAAATTTTCAGCCTGGCAGTGCAATAGAAAGGAAAAATCTATTTTCTGGGAAGAAATACAAGCCTGCTGCAGAAATCTGCATAAGTAACAAAGAGCCCAATGTTAATCACCAGGACAATGGGGAAAATACCTCCAGGGCATGTCAGAGACCTTTGCAGCAGCCACCCCCCATCACAGGTCTAGAGGCCTAGGAGGAAAAAATGGCTTCCTGGGCTGGGCCCAGGGTCCCACTGCTATGTGCAGCCTGTGGTCTTGGTGCCCTGCATCCCAGCCACTCCAGTTGTAGCTAAAAGGTGCCAAGGTACAGCTCAGGTTATGGCTTCAGAGGGTGCAAACCCTAAGCCTGGCAGCTTCCACATGGTGTTAAGCCTGCAGGTGCATAGAAGTCAATAATTGAGGTTTAGGAATCTCCACCTAGATTTCAGGGGACTTAGGGAAATGCCTGGATGTCCAGGCAGCAGTTTGCTGCAGGGGTGGGGCCCTTATGGCGAGTCTCTGCTAGGGCAATGTGGAAGGGAAATGTGGGGTTGGAGCCCCTGCAAAGAGTCCCCACTGGGGCACTGCCTAGTGGAGCTGTGAAAAGAGGGCCACCATCCTCCAGACTCCAGAATGGTAGATGAACCGACAGCTTATACTATGCATCTAGAAAAGTCACAGACTCTCAACACCAGCCCCTGAAAGTGGCCAGGAGCAGGACTGTACCCTGCAAAGCCACAGGGGTGGAGTTACACAAAGTCTGGGAGCCCATCTCTTGCATCAGTGTGGCCTGGATATGAGACATGGAGTCGAAGGAGATCATTTTGGAGCTTTAAGATTTGGCTGTCCCGCTGGATTTTGGGCTTCCATGGGGGCTTGTAGCCCCTTTGTTTTGGCCAATTTCTCCCATTTGAAATGGGTCTATTTACCCAATGCCTGTATCCAGGAAGAAACTAACTTGCTTATGATTTTACAGGCTCATAGGTGGAGGGGACTTGCCTTGTTTCAGACAAGACTTTGAACTGTGGTCTTCTGAGTTAATGCTGAAATGAGTTAAGACTTTGGGGGACTATTGAGATGGCATGATTGGTTTTGAAATGTGAGGACATGAAATTTGGGAGGGGTCAGGGCAGGATAATATGGTTTGGCTGTGTCACCACCCAAATCTCATATTGAATTGTAGTTCCTGTAATTCCCATGTGACATGGGAGGGGCCCAGTGGAAGGCAATTGAATCACGGGGGTAGGTCATTCCCATGCTGTTCTCGTGATAGTGAATAAGTCTCATGAGATCTGACAGTTTTATAAAGGGCAGTACCCCTGAACATGCCCTCTTGCCTGCCCACCATATAAGACGTGACTTTGCTCCTCCTTTGCCTTCCACCATGATTGTGAGGCTTCCCCAGCCATGCAGAACTGTGAGACCATTAAATATCTTTCCTTTATAAATTACCCAGTCTCAGGTATGTCTTTATTAGCCAGCACGAGAACAGACTAATACACTAACACAGACTAATAATTTATAAGAATACACTAGTGTTCTTTTAAACGAGAGGCAGAGGGAAATTAGACATTCATATAGGAGAAGGTGAGGGCAAGATGGAGGTAGAGATTGGAGTGATGCAGCCACAAGCCAAAGGAAGCCAGGAACTGCCAGCAGCCCCCCGAAGTGAGAAAAGCCAAGGAATGGATCTTCCTCAGAGCCTCCAGAGGGAGCATGGCCTTGCCAATACCTTGATTTTGGACTTCTTACCTCCAGAACTTTGAGAATACATATCTGTTGTGTTAAGCTGCCATGATTATGGGAATTTGTTACAGCAGCCCCCAGGAAATTAACACAAACATATTTTTATTTGTTTATCGGCCATTTGCATATCTTCTTTTATAAAGTAGTCATTCAGGTATATTGCCCATTTTCTATTGGGTTGTCTACTGATTTGTTTATTGATTTTAGGAGTTCTTTTTATATATGCTGGTTCTTTTTCCTTTTTTTTAAAATATATTCTATATAAGTTGAACTGGTTTGTGTTCCCTGGGAAGCAGAGACTGAGGTGGTGTTAGAAGTGTAAAAGGCTGGGCCAGGCGTGGTGACTCATGCCTGTAATCCTAGCACTCTGGGAGGCCAAGACGGGTGGATCACGAGGTTGGGAGATTGAGACCACCCTGGCTAACATGGTGAAACCCCATCTCTACTAAAACTACAAAAAAAATTAGTTGGACATAGTGGCGGGTGCCCGTAGTCCCAGCTACTTGGGAGGCTGAGGCAGGAGAATGGCATGAACCTGGGAGGCGGGGCTTGCAGTGAGCCGAGATCGTGCCACTGCACTCCAGCCTGGGCCACTGAGCGAGACTCCATCTCAAAAAAAAAAAAAAAAAAAAGAAGTGTAAAAGGCTTATTGTGGAGTACACTACAAAAGAAAAGGAAAGAAGGTGGGATTGGGTAACAGGAGCCATTGAACTGCATTACAGCCCTGGTGGCCTCTGACAGCCCAATAGGGAGCTCTGAAACCAAGACTGCCCATCAGAGGAGCCCTGATTCAGGTGGAAATAGCTAGGCCTTTGTACCACTGCCTTCTTCAGTCATTGGCTGGAGCATACTCTGCAAAGAGCATGGTTGGTTACCTTTGCCTTTCTGAATTATTGGCCACGGATGGCCTCCAAGAAGAGCACAACCTTGGCTCAAAAGCTGATGTGGACCTGAAGGCAGGCACCAACAGCAGGAGGTTGTGAGTTCATCACATTCCTCATAGCTTCACAGGGGGTCTTTTCTTAAAGGAGGACCTGAATAGTGCATTCACATCACCATGAGTCCAATATTGTAAATATCTTCTCCCAATCTATGCTTATCTTTCATGCTTTTAATGATGTCTTTTGATGAACAGCAGTTCTTGATCTTAATGTAGTCCAATTTTTCTTTTTTTCCTTTATAATAAGTTATTTCTAAGAAACATTTGCCTACCCCAGTTTTCTTCTAAAAGATTTATTTTTTGGCCTGGCGCAGTGGCTCATGCCTGTAATCCCAGCACTTTGGGAGGCTGAGGCAGGCGGATCATGAGGTCAGGAGATCGAGACCATCCTGGCAAACACGGTGAAACCCCATCTCTACTAAAAATACAAAAAAAAATTAGCCGGGCGTGGTGGCGGGTTCCTGTAGTCCCAGCTTCTCGGGAGGCTGAGGCAGGAGAATGGTGTGAACCCAGGAGGTGATGGGGCTTGCAGTGAGCAGAGATCGTGCCACTGCACTCCAGCCTGGGCGACAGAGCAAGACTCCATCTCAAAAAAAAAAAAAAAAAAGATTTATTTTAAATCTCTCACATTTAGACCTACAATCCATCTGGAATTTTTATGAACAATATGTGAAGTAGGGGTCACAATTTATTTTGTCCATTTGACTATTCAATTGCCCTTCAAAAGACCATCTTTGCCCCTCTGCCCCACCATACTGTAGGTGTCACCTTTGCCATCAATCAGGTGAACATATATATTTTGATTGGCGGTTCCTCGATGGCTAATGATGTTGAGTATCTTTTCATCTGCTTATTGGCCATTTGTATATCTTCTTTGAAGAAATGTCTATTAATACTCTTTGTTCATTTTAAAATTAGGTTATTTATCTTTTTATCATTGACTTGTAGGATTCTTTACATAGTCTAGGTAAAAGACCTTTATCAAATATATGGTTTGTGAAAATTTCCTCCCATTCTGTGGGTTGTCTTTTCACTTTCTTGATTATATTCTTTGAGGTACAAATAGTAAATTTTGAGTAAGTCTAATTTGTTTCTTTTTTTCTTTTGTCACATGTTTTTAGTGTCATATATAATCCAAGGTCATGAAGATGTATGCCTATGTTTTCTTCTAATAGCTTTATAATTTTTTAGCTCTGACATTTAGGTTTTTGATCCATTTTGAGTTAATTTTCGTATATGGTATAAGACAGAGGTCCAACTTCATTCTTTTGCATGTGGATATGCAGTTGTTCTAGTACCATTTGCTGAAAATACTATTATTTTCCTCATTGAATTGTTTTGACACGCTTGTTGAAAATCAATTGATTATAAATGTGAAGATTTGTTTCTGGATTGTCAATTCTGTTCCATTGATCTATGTCTGTCCTTATGCCAGTACCACCCTGTCTTGATTACTGTAGCTTTTTAGTAAGTTTTGAAATTTGAATTGTGTCCTGCAACCTTGTTCTCTTATCTCAACATTGTTTTGGCTACATTGGATCCAAGATGAACAAAGTGTCCTATTGCATAACATACACCCTTTTTTATAAGCCAGTTGTGGTTGCACACAGATTTTGTTGCCTTCTGTTAGCCTTAAAACAGGTGATTTGACAATGATTAGTTATTCTCAGCTGGGGACAATTTTGTGCCTCCCTTCCCTCCAGGGGACATTTGACAATGTGTGCAGAGATTTGTGGTTATTACAATTGAGAAGAGGGTGCTACCCATCTAGTGGGGAGACACTACGGATGTTGCTAAATATCCTACGGTACACACAATAGGCCCCCACATCAAAGATTATCTGGCCCAAAATGCCAATCGTGACAAGATTCAGAAACCCTAGACAATAATTACCATGTCTTTTTTTTAACGCTTTCTACAGAAGTCCCGAGTACATGTGTGGCTGCTATTTTGTTGAACTCCTTTAGCTTAGAAATGCATTTGAAAATGTTTATTTGTCAAAAATTAATGAAGGAGAATGAACATTGCTACCATTTATTGAAGACCCTTTCTGCCTCAGGCGCAGTGCTTAATGTATTAATGAAGCCACCAACACTCATTTCATTATTTTCTCCAGAACTTTTCTGCTTTGGGTCAAAGGTTGACATAAAACTTCCAAAACAAATGATGGGTACACTGCAATTTTCAAGCAAATCACATAATTCAAGCAGAAACTATTAAGATTGAGTCTCTAGGCATGAAAATATGTAACATTTCAAAGCTGGATTGTACTCAGATGAACATGTCACATTGTGCTTGATAGGAGTACAGTAATTTTTCCACCCACTTTTGAAAAAGCTGGAGTCCCAAACGCAAGCCTGATATTCATCTTCCAGCATCTAGACTCAGGCTGCCAGTAAGAACATTCCCACGATCTCTCCCTGGGACCCCAGTACAGACTCCACCTGTCTCAACTTGTGCTATCTTCCCTGCAGGGCTAGGGATTGAACAATGACTTGAAATTTTACAAAATAGCATCAAGCTCACTTGCCCAGCTACAGAAAGAAAACAAAGATAATAAAAATCCTCATAAATTTATAGGGTCATTTGACTCAAGAGGTCCGATAGCATTGTCCGGGGATCGGAGCAGTAGATAGGGATGAAATAAGCAGCTATAAAGCAGAGATGGAATAAGGGTTTTGTATTGTTAGCAAGGTCAGTGTAGGGTGCTGAGCATGAGTCTGAGGCAGTGTCCGTATCCAATGGGAGAAAGCACAGTTATCAATTGAGAACTGGCAAATGCCATATTTGCTACGCTTGCTTGAATGTCTTGATTTCTTTCTTTTTTTTTTTTTTTTTTTGAGATCGAGTCTTGCTCTGTCTCCCAGGCTGGAGTGTAGTGGCACGATTTCGCCTTGTTTTGGCTCATTGCAACCTCTGCCTACCAGGCTCAAGCGATTCTCCTGTCTTAGCCTCCCGAATAACTAGGATTACAGGTGTCTGCCACCATGCCCAGCTAATTTTTTGTATTTTCAGTAGAGTTTCAACAGGTTGGCCAGGCTGGTCTCGAACTCCTGGCCTCAAGTGATCCACCTGCCTCAGCCTCCCAAAGTGCTGGGATTACAGGCGTAAGCCACTGCACCCAGTCAAATGTCTTGCTTTCATTGAGAAAGGCATATTAATGGGGGAAAGTTACTGGCTGTAGTTTATGTCATTTACACAGGGTTAGGAGAAAGGTCATCTTATCTTTATTGTCACACACAGTAGGAAAGGGTGCACATCCAGGTGCATGTTGGCCTATGTCATCAGATTTCCACCACACCCACCTCCCCATTGTCCCGTAACACTTGGCTACTGTCTCAGCTTTCCCAGTTCTCCCATCCTGGTTGGCTCAGTAGGTGAGTTAATTCTCTTTTCAGGTGCCTTCTTTGGATTTTCCACACTCTTGGTGCGTGCACCTCAGCTCCTTGGACATCACCCTGACGTTGAGCCCCTGGTGCTGTGCTTGGGACTGAGAGTAAATGACACAGTCAGTGTCCCCAACCCCACCACATAGCAAAACAAATACTGACACTTCTAATTGCCTTTTATCAGCTGGGGAAGTTTGTGTTGAATATTATCAGGATTTCAGGCAAAATGACTGGGTAAGAGATGACTTGATACCTGACTTAGAAGAGGACACCCTGATGGGCACAGTCCCACCTCTGACTTTGCTCCGGTTTGAGACAGTCCTCAGACAGTTCCCTTGGGTGAGGCTGCCAGATAAAACACAGGATGCCTAGTTAAATTTTCATTTCAAATAAACACGGATTAATTTCTTTGTTAGTATAAGCAGGCCCCATTTAGCACAAGTATGTCCTATATTTTTATTTGCTAAATCTAGCAACCCTACTCCTGAGACAATATTGGGTCGGTCACCAAGTGTACCTGACACCCTGCTGTGGGCCAGGGCTGGGCCAGGGCTGGGCAAGAGTCAGCTCCCACCTCCCAGTGCCCCACTACCAGCCCAGACCAGAGCTGACTGCACATGCGCAGTGAGCAGTACAGGCGTGTGTTGCGGTCCCACCATCGGATACCGGGACAATGGGCGCTGTTCTCTGGCCTCTGCATGGGGAGGGCCTCCACCTCTGTCAAGGTCCTTGTGGTGGGACTTTCCACAACTGGGTTTGTGGTACAGCCAGGCAGCTAAAGAGAGTGACCAGCAGACACAGGTTTGAACATCACCCCAAAGGCATTGTGCAAGGTCCGGCCTGGTACACCAGAACAGGGCAGGAACTGGGGCAGCCAGGCCCCAGGCAGGGACCTCCCACTCCTGCCCCTTCCCGCGTGCTCTGAGTGACCCTGGGAGAGAGAGAGAGGGAGAGGAGAGCCCTTGCCTCTTCCCCACCCCCAGCCCACTGGCCACTCAGGAGGAGCCCTGAGATGGGGTCAGAACAGGTCTAAGTGGACTCTCTTTGTTTTGCAAGTCTCCTGTGACGGAGCCCCAGCCACACCCTTCTCCCAGGGACAGTGTCTCGTCCCGCCTGCCTTCCTAACAGGGACCCTTTTTCTGCCACTGGCCTTCCCTGTCTGCCTACCTGGCTGATGATTTTCATTTCTACAAAGCTGGCTTTGTTAACTTATTTGTAATGTGCACGCTTAATGTATAGATTCTTATAATGACATCCTCTAATAAAAGAAGCCAGGGCTTCTTGGAAATGGCCACTAAAGGAAAAACAACAACAACAACAACAACAAAAACAACAAAAACAAGCTTTTAGACAATTAAAGTTAGTATTACTCAGAGTCTTACAGAGGAGTCCAACCCCAGAGGGGTCTTTCAGAGAGTTTCTGTTAGACTGCTCCAAAGCAGTATTTCAGCCCACAGCTCACATACAGGTGACAGAGGTTCTCTGCTTGCGTTCAGAAGTCACATTACAGCAAAATCTCATCAAAGTTTGGGCACGCGAGTCCATCTGGTTGTAGATTACAGAGGCACAATCATTAATCTTGTCAGATGTTATCAGACTCATTCCCAGGAAGTCACCTCTCTTGGCAGGCGGAAAGAACCTTCTTATTGCAGGCAGGCCAGATTGCTAGCAGCATGGAGTAGGTCATGACACAAGGTTGCATGCCATTCTCCTGAATAATGATTCATCTCTTGTCAGTGGGTGACCAGTACTTTGGCCTTAGCCATTGAAGAATAGTTGTCCAATTTTGAAGAATTTAGGTAGAGAGAAAGGTAAATGTTTTAATTTTGTTTACAAAAGTAAACTTTATCCAATTGTTGTAAAATAGCTCAAAAGAAAAGAAGCATTCTTCACTTTGGAAAACAAAATATAAATAGAATCAGCAATGTTTCAAACAGAAGTCATAAGAATCACTGTAACCCTCCGTCAGTTCAGCCCCATGAAAATTGCTTTAGTTCTCCATAGTTCAGTCCCATGTAATTCTTGTTCTGATTGATGTTTGGCAATCTTCATAAATGCTGTCATTAGAGTTCTGGAATTCTTTATTTAGTCCATTGATCTTAAAGTTACTAGACATCTATGTTCAAGAGTACTTGTTAAGACCAGTCGCAGTGGCTCATGCCTGTAATTCCAGGACTTTAGGAGGCCAAAGTGGGCAGATCACTTGAGACCAGGAGTTTGAGACCAGCCTGGTGAAATCCTGTCTCTACTAAAAATACAAAAAAATTAGCCAGGCATGGCGGTGCATGCCTGTAATCCTAGCTACTTGGGAGGCTGATGCATGAGAATTGTTTGAACTGGGGAGGTGGAGGTTGCAGTGAGCTGAGATCTCACCACTGCACTCCAGCCTGGGTAACAGAGCAAAAAAAAAGAGTACTTAGAGAAGAATTCAAAACAATAACTGTGGATGACAGAAACTTATAATAGCCATGGTTAAAATCTGATGAAAGTTCTCAATTGAAGAAAATTTAGTTATTTCTATTACATACAGTATTTTAAGATAACGACCAGAATGATGACAGACAGTGACCCATCAGGACCATCAGTCTTTTATAAATTTTGTATACTCTTTAGAATGCTCACATTAATAACATCCATACAAATATAACTTTGGAAAACATTTAACATTACAATCAAAATTATTTGATAGATAACATATTAGAATTTTTTGGATTTATATAATTTTGGAACATTTATATCAATAACATACCCATAAATGTAACTGGAAGATCTAGTGTCATTTATGATTTGATAATGCTTTCCTTATAATTTACCAAATAAGCCTAATCATTTAACATCTATGCAAGATGAGAGATGCTTTTTTTTTTTTTAGGTTTTTCAGCAACCCAACTGGAAAATTTCAAAGTTACGTGAAGCCAAAAAAAGAATAAAAACACTTAATTTAGTATTTTGATCCTGGGGAAACCTGCCAAAGATGTCAAAAGGTTAAAAACATATAATTGAAACAGAATTACAGGTCATTGTTAAGTAATAGTTATTTAGAAGTTACATTCGGGCAAAATCTCATCAAAGTTTGGGTGTAAGATATATCTGGTAATAGATTACGGAAGTATAATTCTTCATCCTGTCATTGTCTTATGTACAGGAAAAGGCAAAGGCTAGAATCATTGAACTTATCTTTTCTAAAAATGTGGTAATCAGGCAAGAGATGTGGGAACATATTCTCTATCCTGCTTATCATCTTCAAAGCATTCTTCCGGAGGGCTGTGCTCAGTCACTGAGTCAGAGGTTTCTGAATGAGCAGAAGGAGCAAACGTGGCTTTTTTTTTTTTTTAATGACAGGGTCTTACTCTGTGGCCCAGGCTGAAGTGCAGTGGTGTGATCATGGCTCACTGCCGCCTCGAACTCTGGGATCAAGTGATCCTTTAACCTCAGCCTCCCGAGTAGCTGGGACTACAGGTGCATGCCACCAAGACTGGCTAATTTTTTGTTTTTTTTTTTTTAAGTTTTTGTACAGAGCAGTGGTTTCACCACATAACCCAGGCTGGTTTGGAACTCCTGGACTCAAGTGATCCTCCCTCTTTACAGTAAGGGCCAACTATGTGACTAGTAGAGGCAGATGTTCGCTATTTTGTCTCATAAAGGAAAGACTGATTTTAGGACAGGCAGGAAATGTACAAGATGAGATGAGGCTGGAGCATCATGTAGTGCCAGAAAGCAAGGAAGTGTTTTACACACACACACACACACACACACCCCAACTCACATTGATGGGAAGAGGTCAAAGGGGCACAGGAGCCAACTGAAAGAGTTCCCAAAGGCCAAAGCTGAAACAATTTGAGCAACAAAATAAAGTAATATAGGACTATAATCCAAAGTGTGAGATAAATATTTATGAGTCATACTAATAAAAGTAAATGATTGAATTTTAAAATGGAGAAGAGACGGATCTCCCAGCAGAAAAGTCTAAATAACTTATGTAGATAGTTCACCCTCAAGAAGGCAGAGGATAACTCTCCCCTCTTCCATGTGGGCTGTGCATAGTAACTTCCTTCCAAAGCATACATGCATGTGAAAGAGGAAAACAAGAATAACTACAGTGGAGAAACTTCACAAACACTACTTCAGCCAGGTGATCAAGGTTAACATCAAGTGATAAGTAATGCTAATAGTATGCACTCTTGATATGATGTGAAGAGAATGACCCTTTACCTCTATGGTCTTCCTCCCAATAACACATAACCCCAGTCTAATCATGAGAAAAACATCAGACAAATTCCAACGGAGGGGTAATCTACAATATACCTGAAAACTGCTCCTCAAACTGTTGGCTGGGAGTGGTGGCTTATGCCTATAATCTCAACATTTTGGGAGGCCGAGGCAGGTGGATCACTTGAGGCCAGGAGTTCAAGACCAGCCTGGCCAACATGGTGAAACCCCATCTCTACTAAAAATACAAAAATTAGCCAGGTGTGGTGGCATGTGCCTGTAATCCCAGCTACTTGGGAGGCCGAGGCATGAGAATTGCTTGAACCCAGAAGTAGAGGTTGCAGTAAGCCGAAATCACTCCATTGCACTCTAGCGTGGATGACAGAGTGAGACTGTCTCAAAATAATAATAATAATAATAAATAAAAATTAAAAAAAAATTTAAACTGTCAACATCATCAAAAACAAGAAAAAGACAAGGAACGCCTAAAGAAACATGACAACTAAATGTATCTGATATTCTGGATGGAATCTTAGTACAGAAAAGGGACATTAGGTAATAACTAAAGGAAATCTGAGGCTGGGGGCAGGGGCTCATGCCTGTGATCTCAGCATTTGGGAGGCTAAGGTGGGTGAATCTCTTGAGCCCAGGAGTTTGAGACCAGCCTGGACAATATGGTGAAACCCTGTCTCTACAAAAACTACAATAATTAGCAGGATGTGGTGATGTGTGCCTGTAGTCTCAGCTACACAGGAGGCTAAGGTGAGAGGATCGCTTGAGCCCAGGAAATTGAGGCTGCAGTTACCTGTGGTCGCACAACTGCATTTGGGTGACAGCAAGACCCTGTCTCAAAAACAACAATGATAAAACTGAATAAAGCATGTACCTTAATTAATAATGCATCAATATTGGTTTGTTAATTGTGACAAATGTATCATGTTAATATGTTAATAATACGGAAAACTGGGAGTGGAGCATATAGGAAGTTTTCACCTTCTTTTCAAGTTTTCTGTAAATATAAAACTATTCTAAAATGAAAGTGTTCTTTTTAAAAAAAAAAAAGACAAAAGTGGGGAAGCTAGCTTTATTGAGTTTTCTGATTATGAAAACAAATATACAAATTCAAGCAATACAGAAAATACAAAGGCAAAAGTAGCAATTACTTGAAATTTTAGCCTGCCTTTAACATTTTGGTAACTCCTCCCAGTCTGTGTCTAATGTCCACAGAGTTGAAGGTGAACATTTTTATGTAAATCAGATCCTACATGAGTTGCTATCCTCTCGCCTGCTTTTTTCTCCGTGCGACAATACATTTGTGTGTATTTAAAGGTTATCTTTAAATGCTAGTATAGAGCTACCTCATTATTTTAATAGTTTATAGTATTCTATAGTATTATAATCCACCTGAGCAAGCTTATTTGCCACTTAAGTGTGTTTATTTTCTCCTCTGAACAGCACTGCATTCACATGCATATACAAACATCCTTGAACCTGTCCTTTGGTATTCATGGGGGACCTCTTGAATCCAGGACCTCTCACGGATACCAATATTCCTGGATCTTCAAGTCCCTGATATAGAGTGGCAAAGTATTTGCATATAACCTATGCACATCCTCCAGTGTACTTTAAATCATCTCTAGATTGCTTATAATACCTAGCACAATGTAAATTTTATGTAAATTGTTGTTATACTATATTGTTTAGGAAATTACAAGAAAAGAAGTCTGAATATGTTCAGAACAGACACAGTTTTGTTTTGTTTTGTTTTGTTTTTGAGACAGAGTCTCACTCTGTCACCCAGGCTGGAATGCAGTGGTGCAATTTCAGCTCACTGCAACTCACACCTCCTCAGTTCAAGCAATTCTCTTGCCTAAGCCTCTCGAGTAGCTGGGACTACAGGCGCGTGCCACCATGCCCGGCTAATTTTTTGCTTTTTTTTTTTTTTCAGTAGAGACAAAGTTTCACCATGTTAGCCGGATGGTCTTGATTTCTTGACCTTGTGATTTGCACATCTCGGCCTCCAAAAGTGCTGTGATTACAGGCGTGAGCCACTGTGCCCAGCCACAGTTTTTTTTTTTTTTTTAAGTGAATATTTTTGATCTGAGATTGGCTGAATCTACGGATGCAGAAGCCATGGATCTGGAGAGCTGACTGTACTTACATAAACTCCTGGATCTGGAGAGCCCACTGAACTTACATAAATTCCTGGATCAGGGAATGAACATTTACTATCTTGGCAGAGATTGCCAGGCAGCCTACAGCAGCATTGCTTCATTTTTCACTCCCATCAGCAGTGCATGACAGTACCTGTTTCCTCACGCCTCACCAATATTGCGTGTTGTCGTTCTTCTTAATATTTGTCAATCTGATAGTCGAAGATAGCTGCTGATTTCCATCTACTGTTGTTGGCCTATCTTTCAAGCCTGTGTTCCCACATTTCTGTTGTGAAATTACCACACTTACTCCATGTTCTAGCCTTTAACTGGCCCGTCAGTCCAATGGTTGAGTCCCCACCACTAGAAAAAGATCTTGGAAGTCAGGGCCATCATATTTCAAGATTTTCTTTCCCTTTCCAGGGCCTCAAGTATTCTGGGAAGGTACAGGGCAGCCAAAAAAATTCTTGTTGAAACGAATGGCCCTAAGCCAATGACTGCATGGAGGGTGAGTGTGTTGTTGGGGAATTGAGTGTGTTCAGCAGGGTGGCCCTCTATAGACCAGGCTCCTTACTTGGGAGGGGCTCCACAGCCCCCAGGAAGATGCTGCTGCCTGAATGGCCATGTTTTCCTGGGGGACCCATTCCCTGGTCACAACTGATTGAACCAGAGGAGGGAACTGATCCAAGCTGAGCGTTCGGATTCTCTGGAATTTGAAATAAGAGATACAGAAACCAGTTAAGTAATGTGGGCCATTGGAGTTGTAAGATCAGGGAGAGTTGAGGCCATTTTTGGTACCATGGTAACCTAAAACAATGAGTTATTGCAGATTAGGAGCTTGTCAAGGCCTACAAAACAAGCTAAGAGAGGCAGAGATGAGGAACACAGGGAGGGAGGGATTGAGAGATAGAAAGAATCAGAGAATAAAAAACTGTGACTTCCCCAGGTCCTGTGGGCCCTGGCTGTATTTCTTGCAGGTGTGCTCCGCGGGGTTACCTTGTGTGCATCTTCACAGTAAATTATTTCAGAAAATCATCTTTAACCAAGACCAAAATAATTGCTCAAGTCCAACAACTCTTTTTGCTTATTCTTCACAGTTTCCAAACAACTTTCATATAAATGAACTAGTTATTAGGAAATAAACTAATATTATAGGGATATGTATCTGTAAGTGTATATTTATCCATTGTAAATGCATGGTTAGCAAGTAGTTACTGATTAACCATAGTGTGTCTGGCACTGAGCTGGGAACCACAGACACACTAGAAGAGTAAAGACACAATTCCTCACCCCAAGGAGCATCGGTGGGAGATAAGCTAACAGATGAAAGAATTTACAAAACAATTAAGCGACATCATGTGGTAATTACTAAATGCAAGAGCCTTGGGAAACGTCAGAATTACTGTGGGGCAAAAAAGTCAGAAAACTTAACTTATAAGTAGAGAAACTTGAACTGGGATTTGAGTGGGCAAATGTTGAATAAAAAGAAGAAAAAAATGAGGACACTCCTGGAGCGGTAGAAGAAGAAACAAACAGTCCTCTAACATGTCGCCATTTGTAATTGCTTTTCCTTGCATTCTTTCCCTTTTTTTTTTGAGACAGAGTCTCGCTCTGTCGCCCAGGCTGGAGTGCAGTGGTATGGTGTCAGCTCATTGCAACCTCCACCTCCCAGGTTCAAGTGATTCCCTGCCTCGGCCTCCCGAGTAGCTTGGACTACAGGTGTGTGCCACCACACCTGGCCAATTTTTGTATTTTTAGTAGAAACGAGGTTTCACCATGTTGGCCAGGCTGGTCTTGAACTCCTGGCCTCAGGTGATCCACCCACTTCTGCCTACTGCATTATTTCCTTTAACTCTTTAAACAATGTTAAACGTATTACTATTATTATTATTATCAACAATAGCCTGGTTTATAGCTGAGAAAATGGAAGCTCAGAGAAGTGACCACGACATGTCCAAAGACACTCAAGTCAGTAAGTGGCAGAGCACACACAGATAAACCAAAGGTAATGCCAACCCCTGAAGGAGAAACAGCAGCTCCACTTTTTCCTCCTTGGGGAATCTTACTTCCCTAACCCCACCTTCACGGGTCTGACTCTGCTAATCTTTTCACTCCATGCCTTCACTCTCCAGTTTCTAAATCAGCTCTAAGGCTACAATGTTAAGGTCTCTGGTCATTGGGTTTCCTACAAGCTTCCTTGGTTGACCTGCAGGAAGGCTTGGCTGGGACAGAAGCCTGTGGTCAGTTGGAGCTTGCCGGGAGCCCTGTGTCTATGTGGTCTCTGACACAGTGGTCACAGGTGTGGGCCTGTCCATCCTCACACTTGCTACAACCACGAATCCTACATATGGGGAAGAAGAGCAGGGCGGGCTGGAAAAGGGAGCTCCTCATTGCCCAAGAGCTACTTACAATTTAGATAAGCCTGTCCAGCGTGTGTCTCCAAACCTGATTCCTGCACTCACCTGAACTGATGTGTGGACTCTGTGGAAAGATTGGGGCCTCCCCACGCACCCCCATTTATTAGTCCAGCATGATAAGAGCTAAGCCGAGATTATTGCTCCTTAAGAAGACTGCTGAGATCAGAGTGACAAGCCCCATGCATAGACGGGGTAGGTGCTGGGAGGCCCAGTGGCCAGCTGCTATGTCAGGGGCACCCCTGCAGAGGAGATGTTGAGTTGTTGTTGGAGAAGCCATCCCACACAGCCTTGTCCTGGCAACTGGGGACCTCCCAGGAGGCCAATGAGTACTCCAGGCAGCAGACCTGAGGGCCAGGGGGTGTGCCCATGGTGGAGTTGCCCAGGAAGCCATCCTGCTGGGCTTGGCACCGTGGGGGAGGGGTGGGAGTGGGAATGGGGAGGAGTTGAGCCTTCCAGCTTATGTGGGACTGAGGGGCCAGAGGACCTGGCCTATTCCAGGGACTACACTTCCCCGGCAGAAGCCTTTGTTTCATTTTAGTGAAAAGGAGGATACTCTGCTTCCTTCTCAGGGGTAAGTTTTAAGACATTGACAAACAAGCGTGTCATAACCATGTTGCAACTTTTAAAATGCTACTCCAAAGAGGACTGTGGTTATCCTGGTGATTAGAATGAGGAATATAGTTTTCCATTTGACACTGAGTATTTCTTTTAAGGGTAACAGCCAGTGGGCTAGCTTTCATTGCACCGACCTGCAGCCCCCAGGACTGTGCCCTGCTCTGGGACCATCCCTGACTTGCTGGAGGGATTTAGGTTCTCAAGAATACTGAAATGAATTGACAGGTATCACACGCCAGGTAATTCCAGGTGCATTACGTGTATTACCTGTCTCCATCCTCCCTGGGAGAAAAGCACTACAATGATTCCCCTGAAGTAGAAAAAGCTGAGTGACTTTCCCAAGGGTCACGTGGCCAGGAAGTGGTGAGCCAAGAGTCACCCTGGGCAGTCTTATCTCAGAGCCTTTGTTCTGGACTTACCTATTCTGTTGCCTTAGGAAACATGCTTGCCTCTGGGCTTCCCTGCCCCTACCCATGCCAATCTCGCTTTACCCCTTCCCTCTTATGCTCCAAGCATCCAGATATGGATCAATTCTTTTCTGCTTTTCGAATGAATAGGGTTCTCTCTTGCCTCTGGGCCTTTGCACATGCTGCTCCTTCCTCTAGGACACCTGTCTCCCC
This sequence comes from Rhinopithecus bieti, assembly GCF_001698545.2. Lineage (NCBI taxonomy): Eukaryota > Metazoa > Chordata > Mammalia > Primates > Cercopithecidae > Rhinopithecus > Rhinopithecus bieti. Next base: position 534,145 of record NW_016817889.1, on the reverse strand, counting down.
ATCCTTTTTTTTTTTTTAATTTGAGATAGAGTTTCAGTCTTGTTGCCCAAGCTGGGGTGCAATGGCGAAATCTCGGCTCACTGCAACCTCCGCCTCCCAGGTTCAAGCGAAGAATTGCTGCCTCAGCCTCTCAAGCAGCTGGGATTACAAGCATGTACCACCAGTCCTGGCTAATTTTGTATTTTTAGTAGAGACCGGGTTTCACCGTGTTGACCAGGCTGGTCTCGAACACCTGACCTCAGGTGATCCACCGCCTCGGCCTCCCAAAGTGCTGGGATTATGGCCACTGCGCCCCACCCTTCTTTACTTGAACAACCTTGACTTGTTTAGGTGTCAGCTTGACCACTTGCCTTGTGAGAAGCATTTTTGGAGCCCTCCAAATCTGCCCCTGCTCTCTGCTCCTGCAGCAGGTGTACACTGCCCCATTGCAGAATTCATCACTCTGTACTCTAACTGCCTTCTCACTTTATGCTGCTGAATCCTGAGAGGTCAGCAGTGTCTGCACATGGATGCCCCACACATACTTGTTGGAGGAGGAATTAATGAATGACTGCTCAACATGGCCTCTTTCACTGTTAGTCCACCCCGCCCTGTCTCCACCTTGTATTATCTACATCTTGTACCAGGCACATTAACACTTTATTTGGTGAACCCTAGCAAGGCCTAGAAGAGAGGCCAAAGCAACAGAGGATAGGACCTTCAGGGGGTCGGAGACAACAAGTGTTTATTAACTGGTACAGAAGTATTTAAATTTATTTTATTTTATTTATTTAATTTATTTATTTACTTTTTTTGAGATGCAGTCTCGCTCTGTCGCCCAGCTGGAGTGCAATGGCGCAATCTCGGCTCACTGCAAGCTCCGCCTCCCGGGTTCACGCCATTCTCCTGCTTCAGCCTCCTGAGTAGCTGGGACTACAGGCGCCCGCCACCATGCCCGGCTAATTTTTTGTGTTTTTTTAATAGAGATGGGATTTCACCATGTTAGCCAGGATGGTCTTGATCTCCTGACCTTGTGATCCGCCCGCCTCAGCCTCCCAGAGCATTGGGATTACAGGCGTGAGCCACCGCGCCCGGCCATATTTCAATATTTTCGCAACCAATAACACAACTATTGTGTGTCTTACCTGTGTGCATTGTTTATTCCACCAGTGACTTCCCTGAAGTGACTGGCAACCACGGTCACTGGCAGGATTGTGCAGAGTGGAGTGGGCTGAGAGCTTGGAAGAACAGCTCTCCTTACGGTTGCCCAAAGCAACATCGCTGATGTGTATAAGCCAATTATTCATGGTTGAGATAGGGAGACAATAAGCCTCTGTGACATTTCCCTGAGACCTGGGGTTTGAGAAGCACTCCAGGATAGGGAAGGACAGAAGCTGGTACTGATTTAGCTCCCGCACCAAACACTAGCTTTGTGTGTGTGTGTGTGTGTGTGTGTGTGTGTGTGTGTGTGTGTGTGTGAGAGAGTGTTTGTGTTTGGTGTCCCATTATGCATGGTATGCATTTGCATGTGTGTGATGGGTATTTATATGTGGTCTGTAAGTGTATTTGCAGTGTGAGGGGTGGTTTGGTGTGTATTTGTGTTGTATGCCATGGATATGGTATGTAGATATGGTTGTGGTTGTGTACATGTGCCTATGTGTGTGCATGTATGTGTGGCGTGTATTATGAAGGTACTGAGGCAAGTGTTCTGGATGAGACTGAGGAGATGGTGACAGAGAGAGAAAAGAATGGAGGGGAACCTCCCTTAGCCAAGTCCTGGAAGTTCATTGTATGTGGTCATCCAAGCGGGCAGAGTGGACAGGAGACCTGACTGGGACCACCAGCGGCCAGCAGGACAGAAACACAGAGGAGGAAGAGAGAGCCCCAACGATCATCTTGCCTGATCGGGAGGGTGTCTTCCCTCTGCTGGGTGGGAAGAAAGCATGTTCTAACGACAGAAAGTTTAGCAAAAAAGGGAGAAAGGGCTCCCCAGGTTCCTTTGCAACTTCTGCACTGTTTTTGTTTTGTTTTTGGTATAGCTCTGTGCCAGAAAGAGCTTGCCCAATCGAGCATGTGAGGGAAAACTCATGGCCTGGGTCAGTCCCAGGCCACATCAAACAAAGCAAGGCCTTCAGCACAAGAGAGATTTTTGCCCTTCTTGGCAGGGATGGCAGCCTGGAGATTATAAAGGATTTGGGTCAGGGAGAGTCATCATGCACATCCTGTTCCAGGAGCCCTGAGGCCCCGAGGCCCAGAATGGAGGACAGGTGACAAACACATTGCCCAGGGTCACATCACTGTTTCTCTCTGGTGGCTGAGTGTTAGCAGAGCCCCAGATTGATTTATTGATCAGGTTATTGGAAGGGCAAAGTCTCCTCCAGGCTTCCTGATTATCAGTCTGGAGCTCTTTCCACCTCCTCAGCTAACAGGAGACCCATGGTCTCCTCCAACCCTTTGGCACCTTCTTTTTTTTTTTTTTTGAGACGGAGTCTCACTCTGTCACCAGGCTGGAGTATAGTGAGGCAATCTCGGCTCACTGCAACCTCCGCCTCCCAGGTTCAAGCAATTCTCCTGCCTCAGCCTCCCGAGTAGCTGGGACGACAAGCACGTACCACCACGCCCAGCTAATTTTTGTATTTTTAGTAGAGACAGGGTTTCACCATGTTGGCCTGGATGATCGCAATCTCTTGACCTCGTGATCCGCCTGCCTTGGCCTCCCAAATTGCTGGGATTACAGGCATGAGCCACAGCACCTGGCCATTTTCAGAAAATTCTTTCACAAATGATTAACTGATGACACAAAATGAAAATGTTGCCAGCTGGCTGTTGACCACATATGACAATCCACCTCTCCACCACTAAAGTCACCAGGGCCCCATTAACTCTCAGGACACGGATCTCCTCAGTTTGTTGTTGGAACATTTGAGGAAATAGCCCAACTTAAAAAATAAAGTTTTAAAAAAGAGGCATAATTTCTATACAGTGAAATGCTCAGATCTAACCTCCAGGGTTTGATGATTACTGGCAAACACATTTGCTGTGTAGCCATTACCCCAATTAAGATAGAAAGCATTTCATCGCTTAGAAAGTTCCCTCTTGCCCTTTTCCAGTCAACCCCAAATGTTCTGATTTCTATCACCATATATTGTTCAATGTCATATAAATGTGATCATACAGTCTTCTATGTCTGGCTTCCTTCATGCAGCATATCTGTGAGATTCATCTACATTGTTGTGTATATTAGCAGTCCCTTCCTTTTTATTGTGGAATACTTTTCCATTGCATGTATATTCCACAATTTGTTTAACCATTTATCTGTTGATGGATGCTACATTTGGATTTTTCCAGTTTCTGGCTACTAAGAATAAAGCTGCTGTGGACATTTACATACCGGATTTTGTGTAGGGTGGATGGACATAAGGTTTCATTTGTCTAAGGTAAAAATACCTAGAAGTGGAATTTCTGGGTCACGAGATACATGTACGTTTAACTGTATTAAAAAAAAAAAAAGCCAGGCATGGTGGCTCATGCCTGTAATCCCAGCACTTTGGGAGCCCGAGGCAGCTAGATCACCTGAAGTCAGGAGTTTGAGACCAGCCTGGCCAACATAGTGAAGCCCCGTCTCTACTATAAATACAAAAAATTAGCTGGACATGGTGGTGGGCACCTGTAATCCCAGCTACTCAGGAAGCTGAGGCAGGAGAATCACTTGATCCTGGGAGGTAGACGTTGCAGTGAACCAAGATCGTGCCATTGCACTCCAGCCTGGGCAACAAGAGCAAAACTCCATCTCAAAAAAAAAAAAAGTGTGGCTTGTTTTCTATGTCACTTTCCTGAACGGTTGTTTAGAAATCAGCTTGAATTTCTAAGCTGTTCAAAGACTACATTAAAATAACCTCTTGGCCAGACGCGGTAGCTCACACCTATAATCCTGGCACTTTGGGAGGCCGAGGCAGGTGGATCATGAGGTCAAGAGATCGAGACCATCCTGGCTAACATGGTGAAATCTCGTCTCTACTAACAATACAAAAAAATTAAGTGGGTGTGGTGGTGGGCTCCTGTAGTCCCGGCTACTCAGGAGGCTGAGGCAGGAGAATCACTTGGACCCGGGAGGCGGAGGTTGCAGTGAGTCGAGATTGTGACACTTCACTCCAGCCTGGCAACAGAGTGAGACTCTGTCTCAAACAAACAAGCAAACACACCAACCTCCATGAGGAGGGGGTGGCCACAACTGTTATTGAAAGTAACCATGTTGGCTCGGTGTAGTGGCTTATGCCTGTAATCCCAACACTTTGGGAGGCTGAAGCAGGTGAATCACTTGAGGCCAGGAGTTTGAGACCAACCTGGGCAACATGGAGAAACCCCATTTCTACAAAAAAAAAAAAAAAAAATTAGCGGGGTGTGGTGGCATGTGCCTATGGTCCCTGCTACTGGGAAGGCTGAGGTGGGAAGATCGCTTGAGCTCAGGAGGCAGAGGTTGCAGTGAGCTGAGATGGCACCATTCCTCTCTAGCCTGGGCTACAGAACAAGACCCTGTCTCAAAAAACAACAACAAAAGTAACTGTTTAATTTGCTGAACTAACCTATAGATTTGATAATTAGTGCTAACTTTGGGAAATGCTTCTTTATGTTACTAATGGAAGTGGACTAAGTAACGTTGAAATAGATACACTGAAGATTATTTACACCAAAAGTTTGACCAAATCTCTTGGAAATTTGTCTTAAGCTCCACTGATTACAATTGAGCAGGGTGATTCATTAAGAATGTAAATTATGGAAAGGTCGGCCTTTGAAAACCTAATCTAAGTTCTGAATTTTTACTGCTGTAGACTTAGTCTTACCCCAGGAAAGATAAACAGAATTCTTTGTAACTCAAGGGCCAAGTTGCCTGGGCTTTCACTCTCCTGTAGATGAACCTTCAAGCCCAACTGTAATAGAAAGTGGCATGATGAAGCTTTTGTGTTTGGGGAATTTGAACAGGAAAAACGGGTCTGACTCTGGCTGGTCCCCAGGGAACTGGGGCAGAGGAAAATGGCTGCTGGCCCTACATAGAGGTGTTGCAGTCTCACCAATGCACCTTAATGTAGCAGTTTCTCTTTGTCTTAACTAGTACCCCAGGTTCTTTGTCCTATGTCCAAGAAAATTAAGGAACGCAGACACAAAGGTGGGTTTGGACGGAAAGTTTATTAAGTGAAAGAAATAAAACTCTCTGCAGCAGAAAGAGGAGTCCGAGTGGCTTGCCAGGTTACAGCTGAGAAACCCCTCTCATCTCTGTAGCAGTTTGAGTAACTTCTCTTATCAGTAAAACTGTCTGTGCGACGCCCCTTATCTCATACAGCTGTGGGTATGTTTTTAGGTAAGCACAAAGTACAGCTTCTCTTGTTTGTATACTGTGAGTTTGTTTTAGGTAAGCCCCCCTCCTACCTGTGCAAGTTCTCACCATGTATCTGACTGAAAAGCAGAGAAAACTTTTTCCTGGGAGCTTGCTAATTAGACAAAGAACAAAGAACTCCTGTGCAGGACCCTGTTTGTTTATCTGTCCAGGTTCAGCCTGAGTTTTGTTTTGTTTTATTTTCCCTAGGTTGTTTTATTTTTGTCTGTTCCAGCAACTTTTTAGGCAGGCTGCTTCTGCACTCTGAATTTTCCCAATTGATTTTCCCACTTTCCTTCTCTCTTAGAGGCATCCTGAACTACTCTGTTTGTCTTGGCAAAATCTCAGAGAAAAGGCTGCAGGTGTCTGGTTAGGCTGAAACTAGGGACTGTGGCCTAAAAAGCTTATGTGAGAGGCTGGACTAGCTTAATCTGTAAGCAGGAAAGTGGGATCATCAGAACTGGAAGCTACACTGGGAGCTGAATTGTAGGACAGCAGCAGCAGCAAGTTTCTGGAAGGTCTCCAGGGACCAAGACTGCAGACATTGAATTTCCTGGCAATCTTGGTTGTTCTCTGTATAAATGAATCATTGTTTATCATTCTGCAGGCACTTCCGGTGTTAGAATTTTACACTCACATCCTTTCCTATGTGATTTTTGTAGTGCTCTCCATTAGTGTGAGGGCAGTATACCTCCACCATTGATGTTAGCTTGGCCATGTGATTTCCTTTGGTCAATGGAGTGTGAAAAAGAGTGACTCAAGAAGCCTGAAAAGGCATCATGTGTTTCTGCTCAACTTCCTGGGTTCTTGCCATTTGCCATGAAGAGAACATGCTCTGTGTGGTGGCTCATGCCTCTAATCTCAGCACTTTGGGAGGCTGAGATGGAAAGATTCCTTGAGGCCAGGAGTTCAAGACCAGCCTGGTCAACATGGCAAGATGCCATCTCTACAAAAAAATAAAAATTAGCTGGGCATGTTGTTATACACCTGTAGTTCCAGCTACTCAGGAGGTTAAGGTATGAGGATTTCTTGAGTTCAAGGAGGTTAAGGCTGCAGTGAGCCATGACTGCACCACTGCACCCCAGCCTGGGTGACTGAGTGAGACCCTGTCTCAAACAAACAAACAAACGGAAAACATGACCTAGTAGTGCTGGTCCAAGGAAAACATGGAGACAGATAGACATGAGCCAGCTTGGCACCTAAATCCAAGCCCAGCAGCCCTGTAGCCTGATTCAGAGCCTCCCAGTCAACCCACAGCCCTGAGAGCAAGGAAAACAAAAGCTCATTGTTGTATGCTCATGGTTTGTTACGCAGAATTATTATAGCATTTGCTGACTGATACAGCTACCAAATACCTGGTCTTTTCTTTCATAATAATGCAAACCCCAATTTTTAACTGGCTGCTTGGAATAAGACTAGATGTGACCATACTAGTGAGTTCTGGTCAATTAGATGTTAGTAGAAGTGGTTGGGCATGGTGGCTCACGCCTGTAATTCTAACACTTTGGGAAGCTTAGGTGGGCAGATATTTGAGGTCAGGAGTTTGAAACCAGCCTGGCCAACATGGTGAAACACCGTCTCTACTAAAAAATACAAAAAAAATTAGCCCGGCGTAGTGGCGGGTGCCTGTAATCCCAGATACTCGGGAGATTGAGGCAGGAGAATTGCTTGACCCCAGGAGGCGAAGGTTGCAGTGAGCCGAGATCACGCCACTGCACTCCAGCCTAGGTGACAGAGTGAGACTCTGTCTCAAAAAAAAAAAAGGTAGAAATGCTTGTGGCAACTTCTGAGAGCTTTCCTTAAAAGCCAATGGCATGCAATATTCATCTCTTTCTTCATTCTGCTGTCTGGAACAGAGATATAATAACTGGAGCTCTAGCTGACATTTTCTATCATGAGAATGTTGCTTGTGCCATAGGGAAGATGAGCTGTGAGCTACCTGGAGCTACCTGGACTATTCTATGAGAGAGAAATAAACTGTTCTTTAAGCCTCTTTATCTCTACCATTTCCCTGCCAAACTTACTCCTGACCCAGTTCTCAAGCCAGCTTTTACTAAGTCTGAAGAATAATTGTGATATTACTTATGAGCAGACTACTGACTATTGTGTAGCAATAATCAACTGTTATCTATACAAAGCAAAATGGGTACAGCACCAAACAGTTTAAAGTCAGTCTCTCAGGAGGGAGAATAGAGAGTGATTGATAACAGTATTGGTTCTATTAGGAGTAATAAAAATGTTCTGATATGAAATAGTGCTGATGGTTGCACAACTCTGTGAATACACTAAAAAAAAAAAAAAGAACTGCATATTTTAAAAGGGTGAATTTTGGCCCAGTGTGGTGGCTCGTGTCTGTAATCCCAGCACTTTGGAATGCCGAGGCAGGAAGATTGCTCAAGCTCAGGGGTTCGTGATCAGCTTGGGCAACATAATGAGATCCCGTCTCTACAACAAAATTTTAAAATTAGCTGAGTGTGGTGGTGTGCACCTATAGTCCCAGCTATTTGGAAGACAAAGGTGGGAGGATCCCTTGAACCTAAGAGGTCGAGGCTGAAGTGAGCAGTGATCATGCCACTGCACTCCAGCCTGGGTAACAGAGTGAGACCCTGTTTCAAAAAAAAAAGCGGGTATGGTGAATTTTATGGTACTTGAATTATATTGCAATAAAGCTGCTACAAAAGAAAATCAATCTCTTGTTCATTGTTTATGCCTTTGTTTTGTTTTTGTTTGTTTGTTTGTTTGTTTTGAGATGGAGTCTTACTCTGTCACCCAGGCTGGAGTACAGTGGCATGATCTCGACTCACTGCAACCTCCACCTTCCAGGTTCAAGCAATTCTCCTGAGTAGTCAGCCTCCCGAGTAGTTGGGATTACAGGTGCCTGTCACCATGCTTGGATAATTTTTGTATTTTTAGTAGAGATGGGGGTTTTGTACTTTTAGTAGAGATAGGGTTTCACCATGTTAGCCAGGCTGGTCTCGAACTCCTGACCTCAGGTGATCCATCTGCTTTGGCCTCCCAAACTGCTGGGATTACAGGCGTGAGCCACCGCACCTGGCCTGTTTATGCCTTTGTGAGGGAGGTATTATTTCTCCTACTTTACAATACATAAAACTAAGGCTCAGAGAGCTGACGTGACCCTCCCAGTTTATACACCTCATAAATGTCAAAGACAAGACTGGAACTCAGGTCTCCTGACACCAGCATTGTGATGCTTCCTTCCCAACCCCCGAGCGTGTTTGGCCCTCCTAGGGCCATGAGGCGTCTGGATTCAAGGACTGTTAGACAACTTTGAGGGATGGGTCAAGCTTATTTTCAGCTCTTCCTTTTAGCACCTTCTCTTCTTGCTTCCCCATCCTCTGCTCACCTGCTTTTTATGCCAACAGTCCTGGTTGCTCAGGGTCCCTGCATGCTCTATTTGACAAGCAGTCTTGCCAAGAAATAGAAAAAGATACTTGACTGATCTAAACCAACATAACACAATCGCAAATAGGTTTTCCTATGTTACCACGTACCCCATCTCTCACATGTCCCTATCGCCAGTAGCTGGAGGTGTAGGGCATCATCCACTTGGACCCTACCATCTGGGGGACTTTTAATTGACAGCAACACACGTTTATGGGAGGGTTCTTTGAACCAGCCACTTTGATGGATGCTTTTAGATGCATTGCTACTGAAACTTCCCCACAATCCATGGAATAGGAGTATTGCTGAGCCCATTTTACAGATAAGGAAACTGAAGCTTAGGAAAGGTTAGATAACCTATCCAAGTTTTTGCAGATAGTAAGTGATCAAGCCAGCGTTCCAACCCAGGTATCCTAATTTGAAATTCATCATTCTTTCCCTTATTTTGTATGTGCGTTTGTCAGTGTTCCCCATGAGGTCTAACACATTTCTGGAGCAAGGTAGGAGATATCAAGGAGGTGACAAAAACAAATAAATGAAAGCCAGCCTTCACCAGCTTGCCCAGAGGCCTTTGTTTCTTAAGGAAGATTTATGAATCAACCTTCGACCCAATTACACACATATGTGGCAGCAAGACTCACTCTAAGTTTTTCGTTTTCAGCAGAAGACAGCCAACTGCCTGGCATTGGCATGGTTTGTGCATAAAATGGGCAGGAAAATAATGGGAGGAAGGGAAGCAGGACAGGTTTTGCTTTATCTTCTTAGAGGCAACAGGGGCTGCTGAGGGGATGGAAGCCAAACCTCCTGAGAGGGGAGTCGCTTGAGAGAGCTTGAAGGTGATTAACTTTCAAGGGAACTCACAAACTACAAAAGGAAAGGGAATGTTGGTAAAGTCATGGGCTGGTGAGATGTAGAAACTCTTCCCAAGTTAATGCCATATGGTTTTATTTACAAGACCTTACCTCCTTCCAAAATGGATTGTAGGTAGGTGAACACTGGGCCTTTTGCTGGCATTGTGGTCACTGCTTGGCCTGGGACACTACTCTACTGGCCCCAGTGCCACCAACGCTTTGCCATCAACCCCAGAAGGAACTCCAAATACTTTGTTCAGTCTAGATTTATTTATTTATTTATTTATTTATTTAGAGATGGAGTTTCACTCTTGTTGCCCAGGCTGGAGTGCAATGGCGTGATCTCAGCTCACTGCAACCTCCACCTCCTGGGTTCAGCCTCAGCCTCCTGAGTAGCTGGGATTACAGGCATGCATCACCGCACCCAGCTAATTTTTTTGTATTTTTAGTAGAGACGGGGTTTCACCATGCTGGCCAGGCTGGTCTCGAATTCCTGACCTCAAGTGATCCACCCGCCTCAGACTCCCAAAGTGCTGGAATTACAGGTGTGAGCCACCACACCCGGCCCAGTCTAGATTTAAAAGTCCCAGGTGGCCAGGCACGGTGGCTCACACCTGTAATCCCAGCACTTTGGGAGGCCGAGGCAGGCGGATCATGAGTTCAGGGGATCAAGACCATCCTGGCTAACACAGTGAAACCCCATCTCTACTAAAAATACAAAAAATTAGCCAGGCATGGTGGCAGGTGCCTGTAGTCCCAGCTACTCAGGAGGCTAAGGCAGAAGAATGGCGTGAACCCAGGAGGCAGAGCTTGCAGTGAGCCAGATCGCGCAACTGCACTCCAGCCTGGGTGACACAGGGAGACTCCATCTCAAAATAAATAAATAAAAATAAAAATAAAGTCCCAGGTGAAGATCTGATTAGCTGTACTTGGTTCGTATATCTGTGTTCCTGCTACCAGAGGTCCAGGGCAGTTTTTCACTTTCTCAGTATCCAAGATGAGACCCTCACACAAGGGCAGATTCCCCACAATCAGGAAGTAGTCTCAGGTGTCAACAATAATAACAAAAAAAAAGTCTACTGTAATTGAGATAATGATACCTACTTCTTAGGGTTGCTGGGAGCATTGGATAAGATCATTCATTTATTCTGCCATCATTTATTGAGTTATTTCCAATACCCTAAGCACTGTGCTAGGTGTTGGGTAGTGCCTATAAGTCCTGGCACATAATAAGCACTCGATAAATAACAACTATCTTAAAAGATGCCATAAGTAGAAGTGGAAAGGAAGTAAATGATACCTAGGAGTTATTTATTTATTTGAGATGGAGTTTCACTCTCGTTGCCCAGGCTGGAGTGCAGTGGTGCGATCTTGGCTCACCGCAATCTCCACCTCCCGGGTTTAAGCAATTCTCCCACTTCAGCCTCCTGAGTAGCTGGGATTGTAGGCATGTGCCACCACACCCAGCTAATTTTTTGTATTTTTAGTAGAGATGGGGTTTCACCATGTTAGCTAGGATGGTCTCGATCTCCCAACCTCAGGTGATCCGCCTGCCTTGACCTCCCGAAGTGCTGGGATTACAGATGTGAGCCACCGTGCCCAGCAAGAGGATTTTTTAGTTGAATATTCAACTGAACTCTGATGTCTGAGCTTCCTGGAAGCCAATGGGAATAGTAATTCTAATGACAATAGCATCAAATAGCTGATTTATTGGGTATTTTCGATGTGCCAGGCACTGTGCTAAACATTGTGCATGTTTTAACTCACTCTCAGTCCTCATGATAACTCAATTAAATAGATATGGTGATGATGATGATTTTACAGTCCAGCACATCTAACCAAGATCACCCAGTTAGTAAATGGTAGCACAAGGATTTGAACCCATATCTGTCTGGCCCCAGAGCCCAGACTATTAACCACTGCTCTGTAATTCTCTCTAACACCAAACATCTGTGATGAACTACAGAAGGCTGCCAGCTTCCATTGCCATAAGTCAAGCCTTTGCAAAGCTCCCAAGGTCTGTTTGTAAAGGGCTGCAAAGGCACACGATTTATCCCTTGCCATCTTTTCCACATTTTTGTTTACTAGGCTGGTTTGCATTTTATGCAATGGATTTAAAATTTCCCTTTCTTTTCCTTGCTTAGAAATAGTGGCAGAAGCAAGTGAGAAGGAAGTGAGAAGGTGCTGAGGATGGAGATGAAGCAAAACCTTTTACCCAGTCATGGTAGATTTGACATGGCAGAGAGCCTGGCAGGAGATGGGCCTTTAATCATCCGTTTTCCATTAATTCTTGGAACCAGTGCTTCCTTGGCACAATGGTGAAGAAAACAAGGTTGGTTTTATGCTCAAAAATGTAGGGGCTGGAAGGGACCTTAGATCTTCTAGTCCAGTTGTTTCCAAGCATTTTTAAAGCAGTGGAACCCATTCCTTAAAGGAAATCTTCACAAAAGCTCACATTCTAAAATAGATCAAACAGGAGCTACTATGGCTGAAGTAAGACTGGGGGCCCAGAGCAGCTTGAGAATCACTGAGTCCAGCCCCTGTGATACAGGTGAGGAAATAGAGGCCTAAAAATGAGAGTGACTTGTCCATGGTCTCATGGCCTTTTAGTGGCAGAGTCAGCTCCCAGGCCCAGCACCTGTACCCAAGGCAGTGCCCTCTCTGCTAGAGCATGGCTCTTGGCTCCTTCCAACTCAGCACCTCCCCACTCAGGACTCCTCCTCCAGCCTCATGCAGGTAAAAGAGAAGGAGCCATTTCACTAAAAACCCTAGAAGACATTGGAACACAAGCAGTTCATCCCCTTAGAGTCCTCTAACAGAGTGATGCTGAGTGGGGAGAGCTGTTCCTTTCCTTGTTGCCACAGTTGGCTGTGCAGCAGGAATGCCATGTCAGATGTGCTTCCAGAGGACATGAAGAATTATTGGTGATGCCTGGGGGAGGTGCAGTGGCCTGAGGACATATGCTAGGATGGAAATAGCAATGGTGTCTGTGTGGTCAAGTTTCCATCAGGAAGCAAACAGCATCTCAAAGTGGGTGTGTGAGGAGCATGTAGTGAAGGATCGCTTACAGGGATGTGGGCAGGATTAAGGGGTGATGAAGCATGACAGAGCTAGCAACAGCAGGAAGCCTTTACCTCTCCTGGATCTGAGGGGCAAGGGCAGGTGTGTTTAGAATATCGGCCACTTAATAAGAGTTGCAGCCTTTCTTATGGGAATACCAATTTGTTATGGGAATACCAATTCACTGCAGGGACAGAGCAGGATAGAAATACTCTGACCTCATTCTCCTCTGGTCCCTGCCTCCAGTGCCTTTCATTGGCTGAACCTGACCAGAAGCTAGGGTAAAGTAGCCTGGATAATGCAATTCATAAAGGTCAGCATTTCAGGACACCAAGCATGGCAGAGGAGGGTGGAGAGGAGGGTCTGGAGGGATACTATGGCTTAAATATGTTCTCCAAAGTTCATATGTTGGAAACTTAATCCCCAGTGAAACAGTGTTAAGAGGTGGGACCTTTGAGAGGTGAATAGGTCATAAGGGCTTCACCCACATGAATGGATTAATGCTATGATTGTGGGAGTGGGTTCATTATCATGGAGTTGGGAGTGAGCTCCTAATGGAAAAATGAGTTTGGCCCCCTTTGGCTCTTGCTGTCTCTTGCATGTGCTCTCTTACCCTTCCACCTTCCACTGTGGGATGACACAGCAAGAAGGCCTTTACCAGATACCGACTCCCTAATCTTGGACTTTCCAGCCTCCAGAACTGTGAGAAATAAGTTTCTGTTCATTATAAATTATCCAGTCTATGGTATTATGTTATAGCAGCACAAAATTGACTAAAACAAGGGGCACACAGAATATAGCCAATGCAGTATTATCCAGTAGAAGCAGCAGTGTCCAATAGGCCTCAGAAAGACCTGGCTTCATGAGCACATATGAGTCACTCCCAGAAATTCTCATGGGGCACAGGAACTTTGTAGAGCTGACGTAAGGAAGAACTTGAGAAATAAGGTCATAACTATGACCTCATTTATACCTACTGAGGCCTGGGGAAACTTAGTACACTTTATTACTAAAGCCTAGCTCCCCTGAGATTGGCAGTGGTGGGATAATGTCTGGGTTAAAGGGGTAAGTGAGGTCCCCAAAGGTTTTCTTTGTCCCTGGAGACATTTTCATCCCCAGCATTCTTGCTACCATGGCAGCTGCAGGGAAGTGTGGCTTTCTCTTTGCCTTTGATATCTACAATATTGCAATGCAATTCTGACACTAGCTATCCATGGTGGACCAGACTCCACAAGTTAAGAACACAGTCCTCAACAAAACTGCCCTCACTTCAGATGTCAGTCACAAGTTTGGAGTCCCCTGGCCCCTTTCAGTTTTAATCAACTGGCTATAAATTCAGGGGTTCCTAGCATCCTCTCATATTTGATAATTTGCTAGAATGATTTGCATAACTCAGGAAAGCACTATACTTATGATTTCAGTTGTATTATAAAGTGTAAAAATCAGAACCAGTCAAATGAAGAGACTCACAGGGCGAGGTCTGGGAAGGTCTCAAACATGGAGCTACTGTGTCCTCCCAACATGAAACCAGGGCACATCACCCTCCCAGCATATCAATGTATTCACCAGTCAGGAGTTTTGCCTGAGCCTCAATGTCTAGAGTTTTATTTGTTTGTTTTTTGTTTTGCTTTTTTGAGACAAAGTATTCCTCTGTCGCCAAGGCTGGAATGCAGTGGTGTGATCTCAGCTCACTGCAACCTCCGCCTCCTGGGTTCAAGTGATACTCCTGTCTCAGCCTCCCAAGTAGCTGGGATTACAGGCATGCACCACCATGCCTGGCTAATTTTGTATTTTAGTAGAGACAGAGTTCCACCATGTTGGCCAGGCTGGTCTCGAACTCCTGACCTCAGGTGATCCGCCTGCCTTGGCCTCCCAAAGTGCTGGGATTACAGGCATGAACCACCATGCCCAACCAGTATCTAGAGTTTTTTATTGGGGTTTCATTACATAGGCATCACTGAGTGACTCTTTGGTCACATGATCAAACTCACTCTCCAGCTTCCTACCCATCTAGGCTCAAATTCCAACCCTCTAATCACATAGTTGGTCTTTCCAGCCTGGTCAGCCTCCATGGGCCTGCTGTGAGTCACCTTGTTAGCATAAACTCAGGAGTGATCCCAGGGCTCACCACGAATAACAGATATTCTTCTACCACTCAGAAAATTCCAAGGGTTTAGAAACTCTGTCCATGAAGCCAAAAACAAAGACCAGACAAACTCTTTATGACACAATATATGTAGCACGGCTGTCACAAGGCAGAAACACTTCACCAGGATCTGACTAAGGCTGGCACTGAGAAGGCAGGGGTTTTCCTTGGTCCCAGCCTGCTATGTTCTTAGCGACTGACTGGAGTGTTGTGTAGAGGCTTCTGTGGCTACATCCAGGACCAACTGGAAGGAGTAATATGGTTAACTAGTCATGACAGCCCTTGCAAAGAAGAGGATAAGAAGGTGAAAGCAGGAGCATGCATGTTGGGTACTTGCTGATCCTGGGCTAAGGGATTTTTTTCTTTTCTTTTTTTTTTAAAGAGAACAACTGCAGAGTAATAAAACAATAATGCTGTTTGCAAACAAAAGTTTTCCTCATGAAATGACAATAAAAACCTGGGACTCCAATTCACTAGGTCAAAAGGAAAAAATTAAGCTGAAAACTGAGTCATTCAAGAAACTGCCTTTCCTTTTGTTCCTAAGCAGATAGCTACAGAAAAAAAAGAGCATGGTGGTGTACGCCCAGCTATTTGGGAGGCTAAGGTGTGAGGATCACTTGAGCCCGCTGCAGTCCACTCTGGGTGACACAGGAAGACCCTGTCTCAAAAAAAAAAAAATCACATTTACCCCAAATGATTGTCTTAATGAATGTGGGCCTCTTCCAGGAGCTATCATGTCAACCCACCCATGTGGAGAGCTGATGTTCAGTTGATACGTACTGGTTTTCAGACCAATTGTTAAATGATTGAAACACTTTCAGCTGGTTGGTAAATCATTGCTACTCCTCTCTCCCAGAGTGCTATAATTCTGGCTTTCCTGGCCCCTCCCCTGGGACCACGATGGCTACATATAGTCATTTGCAGAGTGCAGTGCAAAATGAAAATGCAGAGCTCTTGTTCAAAACATAGTGGCATATCCCTATAGTCTCAGCTATTCCGAAGGCTGAGGCAGGAGGATTGCCTGAGCCCAAGAGTTCAGGGCTGTAGTGCACCATGATCACACAGAGCCACTGCACTTCAGCCTGGGCAACATAGTGAGACTCCATTTAAAAAATATATATATAAATGCCCATAAAGCCAGCCCTGCCCACATCCCTCTCCAGACCTCTAATCTAATTGAAGGCTAGCTTTGTGGCCAACGTCTTTCTGTTTAATAGTAGTTGGCAGAACACTCCAACTGTTCACCTCCATTACCCCTGTAAATGCAGGAGGAGCATGTAATGTGACCAAGAAATCAATGTTTTCAGACACTAACCTTTGGGGGTTGTTACTGCAGCATAACTCATTTGCATCCTGACTAACAGTCACCAACACCCTTGAAGTTCCTAAATATTTGATTATCATTTTGCCCACATGGTTTTGTCTTTGCATCACAAACAGGACAACCAAGAGTTGTTTTTTGGCAGGAATATGGTTTGACTGTTACTGGAAACTCTTTCTCAGGATTACACAAGGCAAAATAGGATTCCCAAACCCTTTTTTTGTTTTTGTTTTTGTTTTTTGTTTTGAGACGGAGTCTGCTCTGTCCCCCAGGCTGGAGTGCAGTGGCACAATCTCCACTGACTGCAACCTCCGCCTCCCAGGTTCAAGAGATTCTCCTGCCTCAGCTTCCTGAGTAGTTGGGATTACAGGTGCCTGCCACCACGCCCAGCTAATTTTTTGTATTTTTAGTAGACAGGGTTTCACCATGTTAGCCAGGATGGTCTCGATCTCCTGACCTCGTGATCCGCCCTCCTCGGCCTCCCAAAGTACTGGGATTACAGGCGTGAGCCACCATGCCTGGCCTCCAAACCCTTCTTTTTTTTCTTTTTTTTGAGATGTAGTCTCGCTCTGTCGCCCAGGCTGGAGTGCAGTGGTGCGATCTTGGCTCACTGCAAGCTCCGCCTCTCAGGTTCACGCCATTCTCCTGCCTCAGCCTCCCTAGTAGCTGGGACTAGAGGCGCCCACCACCACGCCCCGCTAATTTTTTGTACCAAACCCTATTTTTAACCAGTGTCCTTTGCCAATACAATGAAGCAGATGCGTTCTACCAATGTTCAGATAAAACAGTAAAATGTGTATTTATAAACGCTTTAATAAGTCACAAGATTAAAAGACTTATGTTTTCATTGGATGCTTTTCTTTTTATTTATTTATTTTGAGACAGAGTCTTGATCTTATTGCCCAGGCTGGAGTATGGTGGCACAATCTCAGCTCACTGTAACCTCTGCCTCCCAGGTTCAAGCAATTCTCTTGCCTCAACCTCCCGAGTAGCTGGGATTACAGGCATGCACCACTATGCACGGCTAATGTTTGTATTTTTAGTAGAGACAGGGTTTCACCATGTTGGCCAGGTTGGTCTCAAACTCCTGACCTCGTGATCCACCCGCCTCAGCCTCCCAAAGTGCTGTGATGACAGACGTGAGCTACCGAGCCCGGCCATTATTTTATTTTTATTATTTGAGACAGAGTCTCACTCTGTCACCCAGGTTGGAGTATAGTGGCATGATCTTGGCCCACTGCAGCATCTACCTCCGGCTCAAGCAATCCTCCCACCTCAGCCTCCAGAATAGCTGGGACTACAGGCATGTACCATCATGCCCAGCTAATTTTGTTTATTTTTTATAGAGATGGGGTCTTACTGTGTTACCCAGGCTGGTCTCAAACTCCTAGGCTCTGGCGATCCTTGCACCTGGGACTGCCAAGGTGCTAAGATTACAAGTGTGAGCCATTGCCTGGCCTTGGATTCTTTTCTTAAGTGAGTGCCAGCTCCTCTCACTTCTGATTTGATGTGGCTGCCCGAGGAGGAGGAAGGGGAAGAAAGCAGTCGTTTTAGCATTTCTTGGTTTGTGCAGTTGATCTCCTTCCTAGAGGGAAATTGGGTGAGCAGAGAAAAGAACAAAAGACTAAGGAGAGCTGGCATCCAAGGAGAGCTCCCAGCCCCTCTCCTCTCCTCCCTCTCCTACTCTATCCCATAGAGGAAGGGAATGGAGTTGGGGTCTGAATCGTCAGTGCTGATAAGGAGTAGGGAATGTAGGATTAAAAAAATAATGTAGTGAGGAGTTCCAGGCAAGGGAGGGTGGGGCAAGGGATTGTTAGGGCAGTGAAATTACTCTGTATGATACTACAGTGGTGGATCCATGTCATCATACATGTGTCAGAACATACAGAATGTGCAATGCTAACAGTGAATGCTAATGTAAACCATGGACTTCAATTAACATTAATATAACAATATTGGCTCATCAGTTGTAACTAATGTACTATAAGATGTTAATAACAGGGACAACTTGATGGTGGTGAGGGAGTATATGGGAACTCTGTATTTTCTGCTCAATTTTTCTACAAACCTAACACTGACCCCAAAACCAAAGTCTATTAGTTTAAAAATAATAAAATAGACATATATTGGATGTCTAGTTATAGATTTCAGTTTTATTATAACTGAAACAACATTCTTGCTTCTCATTGCCTGTTATGACTCTTTTTCCACCAGGCCTCTCCTAAGCAACAGGATGGAAAGAAAGGTAATATTGGCTGTGAGCTGAGAAGAAAGACCAAAAGAGACCACTTGGCCTGCTGTGACTTTGGACTCAAGGCCATTGTGTACAGTTGCCCAGGTGGGGCACTGCACAAGGACACCACAGCAAAGAGGATACATTCTCCTTATAATCATTAGAGATTTGTGTATTAATTATGCAAATTCCAATAAGCACTTTTTTCTAATTTGCTCAAAGGCTAGTGGTGACCCTGTCTAGGCCCTAAGCCTTCTCAAGGGTGGGAGACCTCCATGGGGCCCAGCCTCGCTTACCTAGAGGCAGTTTTGAGTCTTAGGGTAAAACCCCTGCACATTTTCTCTCCGGAACCTTGAGGTGTGGCAGGTTATGACAAGACCTGTGCATGGGAAGCCCAGAAAGGTACATAAATGGAAAACTGTGAAACCTTGTCACCCAGGTGCAGAAAAGAAGAGACTGGCAAGAACTTGGGCTGGCTCAGACACAAGTTCAGGCATCAGAACCCACACATGCTTCTGGTTTCTAGAAGAACCGGCATGGTTTCTAGAAGGGGAGATTAATGTCATGTATGAGAGTGTCAGCAGGTTCAGGATGCTGGTGCTTTGCGGTGGAAATGGCTGACGGCCTGCAGTTCTTCTCCTCCATCCAAACTGCCAAGACTACTGAACTTTGGGCATGCCCACATGAGACACAAGGGTGAGCTGCATCTGCCCTTCCGCCCCCGTCTTTACACTGTGGACTTGCCGCTTTGAGAACAAGCCCATATAAGACCAAGCATACGCTGAACCTACACCAGCCTGTCTTCCCATCTGGACATGGCTCTGGGTGTGGCCTTGCATGGGGGAAGCCTGGGGAGTTGGCTGTGGCGGGACGTGCAGGTGGACAACTCTCTATGTAAACCTCCATGAGTCTGCTACCATGGCTTACAGAGATGTTATATGTTGAAGGATTTTGTGGGGAGATAACAACAGTAACATTTTGGAAACAGGAAAGCAAACAAATGAGGAATATTTGACTGATAGCCAAGTCTCAAGCTTGACTTGGAGAAGGCCAGAACCACTGTTTGACACCACAGCCTCCTCAAAAGACAGACCTGGGGCCGGGCGCAGTGGCTCACTGCCGAGGCGGGTGGATCACCACAGGTCAGGAGTTCGAGACCAGCCTGGCCAACATGGTGAAACCCCATCTGTACTAAAAATGCAAAAAATTAGCCAGGCGTGATAGTGGGTGCCTGTAATCCCAGCTACTTGGGAGGCTGAGGCAGGAGAATCACTTGAGCTGGGAAGGTGGAGGTTGTAGTGAGCCGAGATCATTGCAACCAGCCCAGGTAATAAGAGCAAAACTCTGTCCCCCACCCCCCGCCAAAAAAAAGAAAAGACAGACTTGGAAGTCCCAGGAACATGGGGACCTGGCAGGCAGTTCACGGCTTGTTAAAATGGAGGAGACTAGGAGGAGAGCTACATGAGAGGTAGTTCCAGTTAATGCATGTAAATTACTTAGTAAGCCATATTTACACTTGGTGAGCAATCTGTGGGGGTCTTTCTAGGTCTTTCTAATGCTCCTTAATGCCCTCCTCAACTCCATTCTGCTGGTCACCTGCCCTTCTCTCCCCTCAATGGGTGTCTGGAGCTTTACTCTCTGGAAAGGGTGACAGAGGCAGGTCTCTGGACTGCAGGTCCGAGATCGGTGAAGTGTGGAGTGTGGAATGGAAAACAGGGATGGAGGACAGATGTCACTGATTGCTAAACTCAGGGGCTGCCAGACTTTCTCACTGCACAGGGGCCACAACATGCTGGCAGTCTCACCCCACCTTCCAGGCAGGGCCCTGGAGGACTCCTCTCTGGGGATTCTGAACAGCCCAAGAGGAAAAACCTAAAGACACTGCAGCTTGGGTTCCATGGGAAACAGCAAGTCCAGACCCTCTACCGTCTGACCTAGTACCATCCACACATGCTTAATTGATGAGGAAGTGTCACCCATGGTGGGCCTTAGGGAATTTTAAGAGGACTTACAGAATTTGGGGTGGAAGGAATCATACAAGAAATGTGCAGAGGCTGGGCGCAGTGACTGACGCCTGGAATCCCAGCACTTTGGGAGGCCAAGGCGGATGGATCGTCTAAAGTCAGGAGTTGAAGACCAGGTCGGCCAACATGGTGAAACCCCGTCTCTACTAAAAATACAAAAATTAGCTGGGCGGTAGTGGCGTGCGCCTGTAATCCCAGCTACTCGGGAGGCTGAGGCAGGAGAATTCCTTGAGCCTGGGTGGCAGAGGTTGGAGTGAGCTGAGATCATGCCACTGCACTCCAGCCTGGGTGACAGAGTGAGACTCCCTCTCAAAAAGAAAGAGAAGGAAGGAAGGGAGGGAGGGAGGGAAAGAGAGAGAAGAAGGAAGGAAGGAAAGAAGGAAGGAAGGAAGGAAGGAAGGAAGGAAGGAAGGAAGGAAGGAAGGAGCAGAGATAGGATTGTGTGATGCCATTCAGAGACATGGTGAGTAGGGCACTGGGCCAGCCACCAGGCAGGGGAGAAGAAAAAATAGGAGATGAGGTTGAAGAGGCTGACTGGGACCAACAGGTGCCTGACAAAGGATCCCGGGAGTGAGTAGGTACGAGTCGAATTCCCCTTTCCAAGGCCACATACCCCGACATGAGGCTGCATCAGCCAGTGGAGACAGTGCATCTAGCCCTGGAGACCAGATGGAGGAAGGCCTCTAAGGCTGGGTTTAGGAGATAGAAGTTAGTTCAGTAGATAATGGGGAGCCTGCTGAGAGTTTAGAAACAGGGGAGGAACATGGGGGATTGAGTTAGACTTAAGGAAGAATTAATTTCTGAGCCAGACACTGTAAGAGGTGACGCTGGGCTACACCAAAAGTTAACTGGGAAACTCTTTCTGATGAACTCGTGTCTGTATAATAGGAGGAGATGGGAGACTAGAAAACAGGAATTGCTCTGAAAGGAATTGAGCTCTTTGGATGAGAAACAAGAACTCCGAAGGAATGCAGGAGGAAGGATTGAGCAAGAGAGAAGGAAAGCAGCTGCCAACCTATCTAAGTGGAGAAAAAGACCTTAAACACAACAGGGGACTTCACGCATCTCTAAAGGCTTTGGCAGGCTTCTTTGCCTACATCAGCCTCACACTGGAATGCAAGGAAAAAATTATTTCCTTTTCCCGCTGCTGTGGTATTTCAGCTGAAATCAGCCTCATCAAAGCAGCAACTGTGTACCAAGGGGTTGATAAATAGAGGAAATTTGTGAAGTTGGGCTTCTTGGCAAATGTTTTGTCCTTGAAAATTCTGTTCCTCTCAGCCTTCTGCGCAGGGACTTCCCTTACATAGCAACAAGGTCCATCGCCTTAGGAAGACAGAGGGCAACGCCAGCAAAGTGCCCAGCGAAGGAAGCAGCACCACTGAATGGTAAGTTGCTCCTCCTCCCCAGCCTGCCTGTAAACTTGAAATTTTTTCTTTTTTGCTTTTCATTTTCTTTTGAGACAGGGGCTTGCTCTGTCACCTGGGTTGGAGTACAATGGTGTGATCACAGCTCAATGCAGCCTCAACCTTCTGGGCTCAAGTGATCCCTATGCCTCAACTTCCTGAGCAGCTGGGACTACAGGCATGTGCCACCATGTCCAGGCAATTTATTGGTGTTTTTGTCTGTTTGCTTGTTTGTTTGTAGAGACAGTGTCTTCCTATGTTGCTCAGGTTGGTCTTAAACTCCTGAACTCAAGCAATCTTTCCATCTCAGTCTCATAGAGTGCTGGGATTACAGATGTGAGCTGCTGCACCCGGTCTAAACTTGGAATGAATTCCGTACTCTTATATCTGAATAAAGGCATTGAAAGTTTTGTTTACAAGCACAAATAACTGTTTAAAAGGCAGCAAAACTTCATTACTAGCCACTCACATCATGGTTTATTTAACAGGAACCTAAGGATATAGGAGATTCCAGGATAAATAATATATATTAATCACACATTAGAGTACAGTGAAGACTTTCACAGGCATTATCTTGATGCTTAAAGCTATGCAGAGGGTCTTATGATTATCAGCCTCTTACAGCTAAGGGAATCAGGACTCAGAG
This sequence comes from Rhinopithecus bieti, assembly GCF_001698545.2. Classification (NCBI taxonomy): domain Eukaryota; kingdom Metazoa; phylum Chordata; class Mammalia; order Primates; family Cercopithecidae; genus Rhinopithecus; species Rhinopithecus bieti. The sequence continues at coordinate 511,709 of NW_016817889.1, read as the reverse complement.
AGGTTCAGTGACTTGCCCAAGAATATGCTGGTAGCTGTTGGCAGAGCTGGGACTTGAATCCCAGGCTCCTGACCTCCAGTCCGATGTCCTTTCCTAGGTGTGGATGGTGGTGTGGGAGCTGTGAAGGTCTAGGGTTATGTGTGGTGGGGAAGGGTGTCCAGAGGACCTGAGAGGACAAACTGGGAATCTGCTTTGGGCCAACCCCACGTGCTGGGTTGAAGTCACAGTCAGGTGCCCCAAATCTCACTTGTTGTCAAGGCCTCTTCCCTCAGCTCTGGGTGAGACGGAAAAAGAGGAAAAGAAAATAGGAGGCAGTGAGCTCCAGGCCATCAGTCCACCCCCAAACCCAACCTTCCATCCTGGTTCCTGGCTCCACTGGAGGGGCTTGTCCTGGAGAGCCAGCCCCACAGTCACTACGAACTCAAGGTTTCCCTATCAGAGGCAAGACTGCAGGGTAAGGGCTGGTGCCCCCTGGGGAACTCTGTCCCCTCGACATGTGACCACGCTAGCTCAGAGTCCCAGGAGCTGCCTGCATGTGTGTGAGCCCAGTCAGTGGGTAAACATGGAGGCTGCTCTTGGGGTAGGAGCTGGACATGCTCCACGAAGGACTCTGCCTTCCGAGCTCGGGCCCTGGACAGATGTTCACAGGAACTATGAAAGAGATAAAGAAACAGCCATAACTCTACATTCAAACATTAGAGCCCAGCTGGGCTGCCACTTGAGGCCAAAGCCACCCTTGTTCAAGGGCTGTAGGGTAGGGGAGATCCACGCACAGAGGAAAACGCCAGGGGGAGGAACAATTTATAAGTTGTGGGAACTCTGGCCCCAACCCCAGGAGTGGAGACCAACAAGACTTCCTTTATCTCCAGGAGGAAGGCTAAAGTGCTCTCTGAAGCTGGACTCCTTTCGGAATTCAGAGACCTCTGAGCTTTCACTGCTCACCCCCACACACAGTGCACCACGCACTTAACAGTTTGTACACCATAACCGGAGATGCACAGATCCAATGCTGCCCATCTAAGGGCCTCAGCTGGAAAACCCAGGACCCAGAATGAGACTGGGTGACCACTCCTCACCCCTTTCCCTCAGGCCTCTCTGGGAAGAACAAGAGACTGAGGAAGGCCACCCCCTGTCCCATCCCCAACTCAGATCATGTCTCTAGCATATAATGTTAAAATAAATCATTGTTAAAAAATTACTGGGGTGAGGCTGGGTGCAGTGGCTCATGCCTGTAATCCTAGCACTTTGGGAGGCCAAGGTGGATGGATCACCTGAGGTCAGGAGTTCGAGACCAGCCCGGCCAACATGGTGAAATCCTGTCTCCACTAAAAATACAAAAATTAGCCAGGTGTGGTGGCAACTGCCTGTAATCCCAGCTACTCAGGAGGCTGAGGTAGGAGAATCGCTTGAACCAGGGAGGCAAAGATTGCAGTGAGTGGAGATCGTGCCACTGCACTCTGGTCTGGGCGACAAAACAAGACTCTCATCTCAAAACACACACACACACACACACACACACACACAATTAGCTGGGCATGGTGGCACACACCTGTGGTCCCAGCTAATTCGGGAGGTTGAGGCACGAGAATCACTTGAACCTGGAAGGCGGAAGTTGCAGTGAGCTGAGATCACACCACTGCATTCCAGCCTGAGGGACAGAGCAAGACATTGTCTAAAAAAAAAAACAAAAAACAAAAACAGGATGAGCATTCATCTGTCACCCATTAGAACATCTTTTGTGCTTTAATGTTCTTAATGGCCTAATGAATGCAGCTTGCTCAACATGGCCCTGTAAAGGGCCTACTTGAGTCAGGCTAGCTGGGGGATGCTGATGATACAAAGAGGAATTCAGTGTGATCATAGAAGCAGTCACTGTTTAATCAGGGAAACACATACACTACTTGTCACCATTCAAGCCAGTGCTAAGCAGAGTTATGGGAGGACAGGGAGGAAATTACTATTTCTGGAAAGAGAGGGAAAGTTGGGCTGCAGGTTTTGAGAAGAAGAGATGTAGGGGACTTTGCACCTTTGCCAGACAGGACTCCTGATCAAAGGACAGTGGTGAAACACAGGTGTGTTGAAGAAGAGGCAAGGCTCTCATAGGGCTGATGCATGACATCTGGGAGTCCTGGGGAAGGGGAAGGAAAGAGGTGAGCTGGCCACGATCCCATTTGCATCTGGGGCCCAGTAGAACATGGATGAGGATGGGGAAGAAAGTACAAGAGTGAGAGATTCATAAGAGGACATTACAATATGAACACTTGGGCATTGTTAACAGAACTGACCAGTTTCTCCCTTGAGAAGTAGTATGTATGGTCAGAAACACATCGAACCAGGGATACCATTCCTAGCTCTGTCACTCACAGGCTGGGGGATGTTGGATAAGGAATTCCCTCTTGGGTCTCAGCTGGCACCCATATAGGTGTGAAAAATGTGTGCCTACCACTGGTGGGGTTTGATATTGCATCCCCCTAGCATGAGACAGATGGCCTCATGAAAGGGGTAAGTGAGGAGGGCTTAATGAAGGGACTATTTATAAAGGGGTGGGCATGGTTAAGGGAACCAAGAAGAGATGGGGAAACTCGGGAGACTTGCAACAGCTGGAAGCACTGTCACTCCTGTACCTGAAAGGGCAAAGGGTTGAAACTCTCTCTACAGCCATGAGAGAGGGGTTGCCTGATGAGACCCATGGCCTTTGTTAGAGAACACAGTCACTGCCAACTGGGGCAGGGTAGGGTGGAGATCAGGGTGATAAATATCCCAACCTCTGACTACTGTCCAGTGCCTCTTGGCTGAATACACCCCGAAGCCATAAGACAAGAGAACCAGTTGAGGTTAGCCTGTAGAGGCCAGCTTCTGAGACAGAGCAGGACAGGAAATGGATCAGAAGGAGGAGATAATGGAAACTATCTCACACGGGTAGTAGGCTGACACATTTATTGTAATAGTTGTATGTTAATTTTAATGTGTAATAAAAAGAATATACCTTGCATATCAAAGCTATGAGTTCACAGTTGTTATTGCTTAGGATAAGTCTAAAGTAGATATTTAAATGAAAAAAAGACAATTTAAAGAAAAATGTAATAGTATGAGTGGTATGAGGATATGACAAAAATCACAAAGAGGACGTTTGTAAAGATGAAATTTGGGAAATTCTGGGTAGGATGATATGTAAGACTTCTTCCAGCTCTGACATTCCGGGTTTCTAAGTGCCTACATGCAGCTGTACCAAGTACAAGGAAAATACCAGGATCCGTGATAATGCACTTTCAGACCATCTCAGTACAATGTTATGATCGCGAGTAATGTGGTGAGATGATCACAGAACTCCTAGTTGTTCCACTACTCTTTTTAGATTTTTTTTTTTTTTTTTTTTTTTTTTTTTTTCGTCTTAAAGGTTAAAAAAAAGCACAAGGCTGGGAGGCCAAGGTGGGCGGATGACCTGAGGTCAGTGAGACTAGCCTGACCAACATAGAGAAACCCTGTCTCTATNAAAAATGTAATAGTATGAGTGGTATGAGGATATGACAAAAATCACAAAGAGGACGTTTGTAAAGATGAAATTTGGGAAATTCTGGGTAGGATGATATGTAAGACTTCTTCCAGCTCTGACATTCCGGGTTTCTAAGTGCCTACATGCAGCTGTACCAAGTACAAGGAAAATACCAGGATCCGTGATAATGCACTTTCAGACCATCTCAGTACAATGTTATGATCGCGAGTAATGTGGTGAGATGATCACAGAACTCCTAGTTGTTCCCCACTTTTTTTAGATTTTTTTTTTTTTTCGTCTTAAAGGTTAAAAAAAAGCACAAGGCTGGGAGGCCAAGGTGGGCGGATGACCTGAGGTCAGTGAGACTAGCCTGACCAACATAGAGAAACCCTGTCTCTATTAAAAATATAAAATTAGCCAGGTATGGTGGCACATGCCTGTAATCCCAGCTACTCGGGAGGCTGAGGCAGGAGAATTGCTTGAACCCAGGAGGTGGAGGTTGCGGTGAGCCGAGATAGCGCCATTGCACTTCAGCCAGGGCAACAAGAGTGAAACTCCGTCTCAAAAACAAACAAACAAAAAAACAAAACAAAAAAACCCCACAAGGCTACCAAAAGATTTGAGCAAGAACATTCATAGCAGCATTATCTGCTATAGCCTCCAACTTGAAACAACTCAAATATCCACTAAGGGGATTGAAAAAATACTGTGATCTATTTATGCTATGCAGCAATGAAAATAAACATGTTTAAGCTACCTGCGGCAACATCGATGAATCTTACAGGCGCCATTTTGAGTGAAAGGAAGCAGACAGAGAGAGTCCACACTGCAGGATTTCTTTTACACAAAGTTCAAAATCAGGCTAACCTAACCTGTGGAACGGAAGTCAGAGGAGTGGCTGCCACAGCAGGAAAATAGTGAGAGGGTAGTGACCGGAAAGAGCCATGAGGCAGGCTCAGGAAGGCAGGCAATGTTCTGTTTCTTGGCCTAGGTGGCTACATGGTATGCTCATTTAGAGAAAATTTATTGAGCTATATACATTTATGGTTTTGTAAATTTCTGGTATGCGTCTTATATTTTTGTGAATACATTTATTGTTCTAAGTGTATAAGAAAATGAAAAGGTATGATTTTTTTCTTGTTGACCCTAGAAAAATGGCCACAAAGGCTGACGCTCTCTGGGATAAGCAGAGATGATGTGTCCCTGATGATTGAAGGCTTGATTAGTTCTCCCATTTCCACTATCTCCCTTCTCCTGTCTGCTTCAGCCTCCATTCTTGGTGGAGCTTCTGCAATCCACAAACATTTCACAATGTGATTGGCATTATGATTGTTTAGAAACAATCCTGTGGGATTGGCAGTAACAGTGCTCTTGTTCTAAATCTGGTTCTACCTAGTTGACCAGATGGCTGATTTTAGCCTCTGTTTTTTATATGGAGTCAGAAAAATGGGTCAGGGGCCTGCTCCTTCGCCTGTGGTTGGTACTTTTCTTCCTATTTACCATTAGTCTGGCACTGGACATCAGCTGCCCCGGGGTCCACAGAGATGCCACCACCATGCAAAGCCCAGCCACAGTCTGGACCATAAGACTTCCAACTTCCTGCACAGCTGTGGCATTTAGTGGTCAGTATCTGGGCATTCATGGACATTTCTATCATGCACCTTAGGGGAACTGGGCACAGGTCCTGGCCTCTCCAGGAAGCCCTACCCCTCTAATACTGCTCTATCCCACTACACGTCAGTAAGGGGAAACCTAAATCCCTAGGGTGTAGATCTCCTGAAGGGGTGAAGGGAAGAAACAACATCTCCAGTTCTCTGAGAATGAGACTAGAGGGAGGAGGAGGAACTAAGGTTGTTTGCCCTACCCACTAAAACCCAGGCACTATGCCCTTTTCCATGGAATGTTCAGAGAAAATGAAGTTTCTGTCTCTAAGAACCTGAGAGCCCAGTTGAGAATATAAGTGCATCCCTGAGTTTAAGAAAACACTAAAACAAAAACTGGCCAGACAAGCTAGTGTTTGAAGAGGCAGCAGAGGCCTGGGATCGACCTCTCCAGTTAATCTTGCATAGTCTACCATGTTACCATTTCGACATCACCACCTTCATCAGACCTTCAGGCCCTCCATGTAGAAGTTTTGTTTCACCCACACAGAATTTGTCTGCCCCGCAATTAAAACATTTTAAACTTGTTGTTAATATTTAAAACTGAGATAATTCAACTTTTAAAAATCCAGATTTCTGACCTTTCTTGAAAATTCTAAAGATCTAGCGACACAGGGTGTTTCACTCCTATAAGCCAGCAATTGGCAGAAGTTGAGCAGGGACTGTCCCCTTTAGATGGAGCTCTCCAACTGCCATAGTCCCTACTACCTATTGTCCCACTTACTATTGCCTCACACCCCTTTATTTTGATCTTGAAAGATTTCCTTATTTCTACAATTCAAGGTTGACAGTTATCTTCTAGAACTTTGCAGACACTCCCTGTCTTCTGGCAATTTTAAGCATAATTTCTATTTCTCCGTAGATAATTTGTCCTTTCTCTGTGGCTTCTTTTAAGACCTCCTTTTTGTCTCTAGTGATCAGCAGTTTCACTCTGATGTTTCTAATATTCCTGTTAACTTTCCTGCTTATTGATTTTGGGCGGTTCTTAAATCTGAAGATTGTGTGTTTTGATTCTGGAAAACTTCCATCGTTATTTCTTCTGTTATTGCCTCTGAACCATTTTCTCTATTTTTTATTTCTGGAAATCTGAGTAGGCATGTGCTAGACTTTTGGCTTATTCTATCCTCCACATCCCTTAATCTCATTTGCATTTCCTGTAACCTTTTTTCTGTCAGTGTTGCATTTTGGGTAAATTCTTTGTATCCATCTTTCAGTTCACTAATTGTATGTTTCTCTCTCTCTCTCTTGTTGTTTAACTGGTCTACCGAATTATTGTTGGTAGTTTCTTCCTACTCATACTTTCAATGCCTTCTTTTTTTCTAGAGATATATTGAACAAACTTATTTTATGTTTTGAATCTTCTAATTCATTCTCTGAATCTTCATTTTATTATTTTTGCCAACTCTCATGTAAAATGAAATTTCCTTACCTGTACTGTGATGTCTTAAATTGCAAATTTAAATTCTTTGGAATTCTGGAGGAGCTAGAGAGCATGCCGCTAGAGGTGATTTGCTTTTTACAAGTGTCTGAGGGAGTTACCAACCTAGGACAACTTTAAAATAATGTTTGGCTTGAAGCTTTTTACTCACAAAGGTGGTATGAATTCCTGTCCAAAATGCATGAATGTGGGCTTTTGGTTAGGAATTCTTAGGGGAAACTTTTGTCTTTGTTTTGGTTCCACTCTGAGCAAAAAATGAGGTATCTTAAGGCAAATTGACTATCTTTGTTCAATTCCTTTGTTTCCTATGGGGAGAAAAGTCCAACCACCCTTGCTGAAATTTCCACCCTTTGAGGGCTCTGGTGTGCATAAGGATTTCCAATCTGATTTCACCCTCTGCTCCAGTCTAGATTTTGTCTCCTATCTCCAGCCTGCTGCTTGGCCAGGATTAGCAGGTGGCTCCAGGGCAAGTGCTGGCTCCTGCTCACCTCTCAGGATTAACACTTTCTCATTGTTCGACCTCAGAGGAGTTCCCTCCCATTCCTGCCAGCCCAGCCTTGCTACAAAACATGTCTTAATAGTTTTCCCAGTATCTTAGGGGTTTTGAGTTGGAAGATTTCTCCAGAATCTGGTTTGCTGTGTTGCTAGAGACATGGCCCTCACTTTTCTAGCATCATTTTCCAATAGTTCCCCAGAATCCTTTGCACATTCTATTTCTTCTTCCTAGACAACCCTTCCTCATCTTCTCCATTTGCTAAATCATATTATGGTAGGCAGAATTCTAAGATAGCTCCCAATATTCCTGGCTCTCGGGGTATGCACACTTTCAGTCATTCAAACATGAATCTAAGTGTTTCTGTGAAGAGCTTTTGCAGATGCAATTAAGGTTCCAAATCAGTTGACCTTAAAATAAGGAGATGATCTAGGCAGGCCTGCCCTAATCACATGAGCCTTTTAAAAGCAGAGAGTTTTGTCTGAGTGGTAGCAGAAGAGAAATTTATAGAGCTGTGCTCTAGTTGCCCTGGAAGAAAGCAACTGTCCACACCATGAACTTCCCATGGGACCACATGGCAAAGAACTTCCTATGGGGCTACCTTAGGAGCTGAGGGGGGGGGTCTCTGGCCAACAGCTAGCAAGAAAATGAGAACCTCAATCCTATTATAACTGTAAAGAAAAAAATTCTGCCACAAAGCAATGAGCTTGGATGAGGACCCTGAGCCCAGATAGAAACTGGCCCTGACCACCACCTTGACTGATTTTTTTTCCTTTGAAAAAGAAAGGAAAGGGCATGGCGCCAGGCTGTCTGCCTGTGGATTTCATTTCTGCCTTTTAGTTTTTACTTCTTCTTTCTTTGGAGGCAGAAATTAGGCATAAGACAATATGAGGGGTGGTCTCCTCCCTCATTCCCCCCCTTTGAGACTCTCACTCATTTTATTAGTGGGAGTTCACACCTTCATTTTCACAACCTATGTCTTTCTGCATGACAGATAGATAGTGATTTACGTAGTACACTTGTGCTGAAGCATTCTGGTAAACTAGAGTAGCAATGAAACCTTTTACTATTTGAATGAGTACAGGTAGTAAATAAGGGATCAGTAAGCAGGTTCCTTTTACTACTATAATTTTTATTATAAGAGTTTTAAATCCTCTTAGCGCTGGGAACTATTTTTAAACATGGCCTTAGGGTCAAATCCATGCCACACTTGTACAGGCATATGTGCCAGTTTCGTCATGTCTTTAACTATATCTTCGACTACTTGCCCCGATCATGTATGTGCAGGCAGCAATTGGTAAGGTTAAATTTCTACAGACTTCTCTTTCAGCTGCAAGCAAGTAGTTGAGAGTCAATCTATTTTGATAGATAGTATTTCTCATCTGAGTTTCTTGCCGGGCCAGGACAGTCAAGGTTTTACTGGTTTTATTAGTGATGATCTCCAAGACAGCTTGCAACTCTATGATTCAGTTGAGCATGTAAATGGGGGTCCGGTATCCCTACAAGCCATCTTATGCCCAAGTGGCAGGCCCATAGTATTGTATAATTTTTTCAGGTGGCCATTTATCATCTTTTTAATTATCTATGGCTATGCTTCGCTTTTCACAGGAAGCATAGACAGGGAAGCCTAGGAGTTTGCCTGTTCTTACTAGCAGTAGGAAGAAAGATGGTTTAATAGTGCCAATAACACACTACCTGTCCACTGGTCAGGCAGCTTAGCGTAGGCTCTATGTCCACATATCCAGTATAGCCCAGTGGGGGCTGTCTAGTCCCGGTGGGATTCTGGGTGGGCCTAAACGGTCTGCAATTTTGGAAATTTACTGAATGGATTTTTCTCTGTGTGGTTTGAACTCCACCATGTAGTCTTCCTACAGGAAGGGTGAAGTTCTTTTCCACTCTTGCTATACAGTATTGTCTAATGATTGAGGCTTTTAGGACCTAGAAGTGATCCGGGTGATGCTTTTGGGCTGGGAATTCAACAGGAACTCGCTCTGTAGGTACTAATTCTTGGGCTTTCTATGACCATTGATTTCCTATTACAGTTCCTCCACATACATAACATGAAGTGACACTGAGAGACTGGGCTACATGCTCAACTAATTACAAAAACAAATTTCTTGTTTTTCCTGGAATTTCTGGTACTGGCATATTTAGTTTATCATAGAAGGTTTGAAATACTGACTCAGGAGAGTGCTTATAAACTTTTTCTCAAACCACGATATTTACTTGAAGATCCAGTCCAGCTCCATCAATTTTTAGGGTTATACATTTCCCTTTTTTCTAGCGAGGATTAAGGGGTTGGTTATTACTAGTTCTAAGGGGTTACACTGACCACTGGTACAGGAAGGGCTACTTTTCCCTTGCTGAAGGTGGACAGGATTTTTTTATTTTTTTTTTATTCAAGTAGTCTAAATGACACAAGACCAGTATCTACATTTATTTTTACACAGTCCTAATTCATGATACATGTGCTTATTTTCTGCCATATAGCCTCTTTCCTAATTAAGAGAACCACATCCTATTTTTAACTTATTATTATTAATGACAGCACAGCATCAAATTTTGACATGACTTGTTTGGGCACCTCTTTTGTTTTCTGTTTTGGCTAACACTTTACTCATATCATTTATGAGCCCCCACCAGTCTTCAGTTCTCAATCTTATTTTAAAAACTGTAGTCATGGGAGGCTCAGATGGGTCATAACACACATCAGGTTGGTCATTTCCTGGGCTACATACCTTGTATAGAATAACATTATACAAATAAGTTCTTTTTAGAATTCCAGTACACTTACAATAACCGTAAAATAATAGGACCATAGCAACCTTTTGTCCTACCTCAGTGACTTGATGTATACACTGGGAACAGCCCTCAGTCTGAGGGAGGTCAGTGGAAGTCCTTATTGTACAAGTCCAAATTTTAAGGAAAATGAGTCCCGTGATGAGTTTCCCCATGCTTCATTCATGCGTGGACCAGTCAGCTTCCAGGTGTGACTGGAGTAGGGCTTGTCATCTTCTTCAGAGTCACTTTGCAGGGGTTGGTAAAGCTGCTCCTATCCACATACAGCTCCCAGTCTACTGATGTTTAAGGATGGTCTCAGAGGTTAGGCCCGCTAGAATAAACTGAGTCCAATACCTCTACATAGTTATGTTCAACTGGGCTCTCTGATATCTGGAGCAAGGCGGTGGCATTTAGAATGTTGTAAACTTCAATGGTTATGCAGGGATTTTCACAGAGCAAGCTTTGGTATCTAGTTAGCCTAGCATTCGTTAGCTAATGATGTCCTTTGATATTTATTAAAGTCACCACAGCATGGGGGGACTTTATGTTTAGGTTTTGCCCAACAGTTAACTTATCTGCTTCTTGTGCTAACAGGGCCGTTGCTGCTAGGGCCCTTAGACATGGGGGCCAGCCTTTGGAAACCCCGTCTAGCTGTTTTGAGAGATAGGCCACTGGTCTTGGCCAGGGCCCTACAGTCTGGGTTAAAATTCCAACTGCCGTTTTTATTTTTCTGACACATAGGGTGTAGAGGGTTTTGTCAGGTCAGGTAGCCCCAGGGCTGGGGCCGACGTAAGTTTTTCTTTTAACTCATGAAAAGCTTGGTGCTATTGGTTGTAATAGATGTAGTTTATCTAATCTACATTTTTATTTACTGTCACCTACTAAAATATTGACTTAAATCCTGTAGCTATTTGATTTCAAGCTTTAAATTGATCTGGTATTCCTTGTGGGGCTCCAACTGCATCTAGATGTGCGAGTTGAAAGACCCATAAGGGGCTTCTCTCGCTTTACAATGTCTTATTTTTTCTCCCTCTGGTTGATGAAATGCCAGGGTGAAAGGCATAGCCAAACAGACTAAAGCACAAGTGCCACTCCAGTTATTCAGCAGAGTGCCCAGTAAAGGTCCACCACAATACCACCACACATCTGCTCAGGGATGAACAAGGGCTGACCGACTGATAAGCTCTTGAAAATTCTTAAGCTCATCACATCCCTTCAGGTCTCCAAGGAATGCTAAGTTTCTTCCCTGTCATGAGAGACACGAAATGAACTTAGTGTTGGGAGACGGAAGCTGGATGGCCCTCAGGGGCTGACCTGCAGGGTGCCAGACTTTGAATATAGCAGAGAGAGCTTGGCATGACTTATTACTCCAGGCTGTAGAATCCTGGGAAAGAGCTACCATGCAGCCTACACCTGGCTGACTGGAGGACCACCTTAGTGGAAGGGGGACAATCTGGGCCTCTGGCCTACCATGTGCACAAGCATAACAATTGCTTTTGTTTAATGTGCAGATGGAATATTTGATCCATTTTAACCAGGCATTTGCATCTTGGTATCTTGTCTTTATTGCTAAAGTTTGTTTCAAGTCTTTAACTTCTATGATCCTCTAGTAAAATGAATGTATGATTTTAGGAAATTACAAAAACCGGTTGAGGTGGTCTATCCTTGCTCTTTAGTGGTCCACAGAATGTTGGACCAACTACGGCATAAAAGCTCTACATTCGGGGCAAGACTCCTGGTTGGTACTGGGGTCTTTATTGAAATCTCCCTGGATTAAATGGTCCTAGTTTACTAATGTCCAGTCTGAGGAGAGCCAGGAGGGACAGAAGTACTTTTCTGAAGTAGAAAGCTATCTTTGACTTGGCAAGTCTCCACAGGGTATAACAAGGCAAGCATTAAATGCAATAGTTTGAGGCAAAATTGACTTGGTTATGTTAATAACTAGATGGTTAGCAATAGAATGAGGAAAGAAAGAAGAGTAATAGAATAGAAGAAAAGAGTTAAATTTTTCTTAGCTTTAGTTTGGTAGGGTTTTCCCCTGGGACTATGGCCCACGACTCTGGAGTGGGTGGCACTTTCTTGACTGGTGTGATGAGTCCATCCTTTTATGTTGTATGAACAGCAGTCTTGGTGGTTAGCAGCACAAGGTAGGGTCCTTCCCAGGCTGGCTTGAGTTTTTCTTCTTTCCAGCCTTTGATGAGAACGTGATCTTCAGGCTGGTGCTGGTTTACCAGAAATTCTAGGGGTAGTACACGTGCTAAAATACTTTTCGTTTTTGAGGGAAAGGAAAGTGGAAGATAAACCAAGCATGTAATTTTAAGAAACTGACCTTTTGTTTTAAATGAGGGGACCTTGGCAGGGGACTTTATAGTCCTTAGTGCCTTTTTACTGAGAAATTTCCTTTAGCACCTATTTTTATTAGTTTTTAAACCAAAGAAAGCCAAATACCATTTTATACACAATGCCTTTTGTATGATTTTTATACCGGATAAGCTAAATTTTATCTTTATATTAGTGGGTTACTAATGTTAAACTTAATTTTAATAAAACCATATAGACATATTTATCCAATTTTTAATGTTTGGCCATAGGTAAGATTTTATAGACTCTTTTTAACCTTTTATAATTTTTGCTAAAGAGCAGGTTGGTGATTTAAGAAAAACCTGCTATGATTTTATTTTAATGTCAAGTTTACAGAAAAACTGGATGATACCTCTTTAACTTCAGCCAGTGTTTACACACAGAATCTTCTTTCCAATTAACATTTTAAAACTTGATTAAACCTTTAAAACAAAATATTCATATTTTTAACCTTTTAATGTAGGTAAAAATGTATATT